>NC_057795.1:30481506-30620466 GCF_018294505.1 Triticum aestivum | reverse complement strand
CTCAAAAAAAAATCCTCTTCAATTATGTAAAAAATATGGCGTGGAGGCCATCTAGCGCCGCTTTTTAAACTTCATCCCTAGTATTCTCTTCGTCTGGAATTACTTGTCGCATCCATTTATGCGATGCCACAAGTTATTCCGGGCAAAAGGGAGTATATGATTTATCTGGCTCTTCATGCATAGCATCGGTAACTCGTGGTTTTACCCTCTGAAGGAGCCGCTGATCCGGCTCGTGCACCCCCGCAGTGAACAGGGAGTCGTTGGAGAAGCCGGAACCGTAAAAAAAAAGCGCGGCGACGGAGGAGTCGAGGACTTGGCCGGCGCCGACGAGAGCCGAAGTAGCGTGGCGCCAGAGAATATGTGTGGCATATACCGCTACGGCACTACTCCTAGCACCGTGGCGACGGATACGCAGTGTGGTTGACTGGTCAGGACGACGAGCGAGCGTACGGTCGGTCGCACCGTGCTGCGTGTGAAGTCAATTCTGTCGCGTGCATCGAGGCGTATACCGCAGCTGGATGCAGAGTAGCGGTCAACCGCGTGTACCCGACTGATCCGGGATCTGCTGCCCTGCCCGGGGAGACTTTGGGCGTTCGCCCATCGATGCGTGCGAGCAGTAGTACGCGTCATGCAAAGCCAAAATCCACGTACGTATGGGATGTGGACACGACACGCAAAGTGGGTGAACACATGGCGGCACGAGCGCACAACGTCCAGTACGTAGTACATACTCATGGTATTATTATACTAATACTGTACCTCGCGATGTGAGTACGTATACGTACGTGGCTACGTGCCACCCACCGCTCGTCGTTGCTTTCCAGCTGGCACGTATAATGTACCCACGTACGCGTACGCGCCCGCGGCCGCGGTAGGTTGGCAATGGCACCGACTGGATGGCCGGACCGGACGGAGGATGGTCTCGCCGGGGCGTCTCGGTCACGCGATTCGCCGATGCACGAGGAAGCAACCTGGCCGTGCCACGCGCGCATCGCACCGACGCATCCACCCATCCATCCAGCCAGCCTCTCTGACAGCGGAGGCGTAAAGCGCACCACCCCTCCACCTCCAGCCGCGCACGCTCGCCGGCCGGACGCTGCGGCCAACCAGCTGACGAGCGGGACCTGCCACCCTCCCGCGCCGCACCGCACCGACGTCGCACCCGACTGACGAGCGGGACCGGCCACCGGCTCGGTCGCCGCACCGCACCGACACCGCCGCGCAGCGAGCGCGCGCGCGACGCGCCAACCACGCACACCTTTTCCGTAACACGCAAATAATAATTTTTTTTAAAGTCCAGCGCGCGACTGGCGAGCAGCGAGCCAGCCGGAGCGTCGCTTCCACGCCAGCTCTCTCTCTCTCTCCGCTTTGATTCGATCCCCTGGCCGCGGTCCGACCGACAGCGCCCCGTCGCTCCCGGCACGTCCGATCCGCCCACCGACGGCCGCGATCCGGTCTCCGGACATATGCGCATCCCACCTTCCCGGATGCCCCGGCAAAATCCCGAACCACCCCTCGGAAGCTCACGGAATCGCGACCCCGTACTAGCCGGTAGAGCGGGCGAGGGGCAGTTATGCGATTATGAGGGAACTCGCGGCTCCTGCCAGTACAAGAGGCCCGTCTCTGCGGACGCGCGGCTTTAAATGAGCAGCAAAAGGAGCGCAGCGAGCAGCAGTGCACAGCAGAGAAGCGGCGGGAAGTACGATACGATCCGAACGCGTCTCGCCTACTCTGCTTCCTCTGCTCCCCGGCTAGCTAGGGTTTGCTCCCTCGCCGCCGGCGCGCGTGGCCGTCTGAAGCAGATCCATCCCATCCCAGGTGCGTCTCTCTTCCTTCCTCGCCCCGTCGCCGCCATCCGTGCGCTCTCCGGCCGTGCAGGCTGTTTACTTGTCAGTGCGCGCGCTGTGCCTCCGCGTCGCCTCGCGTCTGCGGCCGCTGGACGTTTTGGATCGAGCGGAGCGGCGGGTGCCCGCTCTTTCCGTCTCCTCCGTTGGCCGAGCGGGTCGATTCCGGCGGCCGCGCGCGCCTCTGCTCGGCGGTTTCGGCTAGCGAAATGGCCGGATGAATCTGGCCGGGCAACTGAAATGCGCGGGGTTTTTGGGTACGTGTTAGGCATTCGCCTCCCATGGATGCTGGCGCCATGAAGCCTGCACCATTAGCCTGGTAGTTGTATTACTGCATCCTCAAGATTCATTCTTAGTGCAGTAGTAGCGTTTTCTGTACACAGATTCGGTATGCAGTCTTGTTTATCATTAATGGTTTCTGCCAAGGAAACAACCAAGTCACTAGCCTTGCTTATTAATTAATAAATAATGGTTTCTAAAACAGCTTCCTAGCCTCACTTATTTAATGGTTGCCAAAAAATCATCAGCCTTGTCCTCCAAAAATTTCGCTAGTTCTGCTTGTCCATGGCTTCTAAGTCATTTATCTGGTTGATATAATAAGAAATAGTCTTGACATCAAAAAAAAAATCACTAGTGCTACCTTGTTAATGATTAAAAATCACTAGTCCTGCTTATTGATGATTTCATCGCTGTACATTCACAACATGTATGTTTGTTCATATATTTAATCATCAATTACAAGATGTTGATGCATTTGCCCATGCCTGCTCTGTAAATAAACTGAAGAAGGTGCTAGCATTCATCATACAGGGATATACATGAAAAACCATCCATCGATATCAAGTTCCTGGTTTCGTTGGGTTGCTTGGGTCAATTATATTGTTTGGTTGCTGCTGTCAACGTAGTTGGACAAGTTGTTTTTTCATGAGAGTGCCAATTTTGTATTACTGTGTTTGCTCATTTGTGCCTATGATCTCCTGACATGGTGTTATCATATCTAGTCTTTATTCAAAGCTCGACGATCGCTTTTTCAGTTAGCATTCTTGTATCTTCTATGATGGCATTAACTTAACTTCTGTTGGGATGGCTTCTGTATTTAGGGTTCTAATAGAAGCAAACATACAATTGTTTCCAGGTTTTTGTGATGGCTCCCGCTATTGAAGCAGCAGAGAAGGTCAAGGTGGCAAGCGCACCTGTTAAGGCTCCTGTTCTTAATGAAAGAACACTATCATCCATGACCCGGAGACCTGGTTCAGCGCATTCTTGGCATGATCTTGAAATAGGTATTTGGCATTTGATCTTGACAAGATGTCGATATCATTGTTTCCCTCTTCTGAAAACTTATGTTTTGGACTTCTTTGTGCAGGCCCTGATGCACCAACTATCTTCAACTGTGTAAGGCCGCGCCCTAATATATTCCTACTGATTTTTCTTTCCTTCTAATTTCGTTGTATAATAATTATCTAAAATAAATTTCTGTGTATTTACGCTACAAGTCCATATCAATAGCATAGCCCCTTTCCTTCTGTTAACTTGAAAAGCAAGGGTTCCACCTCATATAAAATATATATGTCATTTCAAGCTTCTCAATTTTGTTTAATTAGTTAATATCCAACATGCCTAGGAGTTCTGAACGACAAACTAAAAAATAGATGCTATTTTATGCCAGGTCATTGAGATACCTAGGGGCAGCAAGGTTAAATATGAACTTGACAAGAAAACTGGACTGATAATGGTAAAGCATTGCTGTTCATTTCCCCTCCTATTTTGAATCTCTCTTGCCCCATCGTTCTTATGGTTTTCGTTGGCTATATGCACGCGTGCAGGTGGACCGCGTGCTTTATTCATCAGTGGTGTACCCTCACAACTATGGATTCATTCCCCGCACACTGTGCGATGACAGTGATCCGATGGATGTGCTAGTTATTATGCAGGTATGTCTTACTACTTCCCTTTTGTGGTGTACCCTCACCAAATGGGTAGAAGGCCGTTGTACTTCCTACTGTAGAGTCTGTTGGTTGGTTGTAGAACATTACCAATCTGCATTCGCAAATCTTTGTAATTTGTTGATACAGGAGCCAGTTGTGCCGGGCTGTTTCCTCCGTGCAAAGGCGATCGGCCTCATGCCTATGATTGACCAGGTTTGCTTTCATAGTTTCATCGCTCAGCCCTGCAGTCCAAAGAAGGCAGAGATCCTGATCAGTATTTATTTGAACAGGGAGAAGCAGATGATAAGATCATTGCAGTGTGCGCTGACGACCCTGAATACAAGCATTTCAATGATATCAAGGAGCTCCCACCTCACCGGTTGGCTGAAATCAGACGCTTCTTTGAGGACTGTATCCTTGTTGATCAACTTATATTCTCTCACCTTTTCAATGAAATGAAACGCAAAGAGTCCTTTGCGTTTTCTCGAGAAAAAAAAAACTTATATTCAGATATGAATAGCAAGTATTCCACAAAACAAAAAGTTTGCTTATTTTGGTTTTACTTGCAGAAAAGAGCCCCCTAATTTTTAACCTGCAGGATACTTCTAGGAAAAATCACCAGCCCTCGCCTCTTTTATGAATTACCGGTGCATGGCTATGTGCATTTGTAGTTTGTTTAGAGCTGAAACATGGATAAATGGACAAGGCAGTGCAAGTTTGTAGTACATGTCTCCCTCTTAGATCGAATGATTTCTTTAACCGCGACGTCTAGACAAGAAGAATGAGAACAAGGAGGTCGCTGTGAACGACTTTCTGCCGGCGACTGCTGCTTACGAGGCCATTCAGCATTCCATGTGAGTGTTTCTTTCTTGAATCCCCTCAGCATGGCTGTCCTAGATGATCTTGGTGCTGAGCTGACGCCGGTCTTCTTGGTGTTCTGTTCACAGGGATCTGTATGCTACTTACGTCGTGGAGGGCCTGCGGAGGTAGGCTGCTGCCCGGAGGTTCGGCTCGACGCGCTGCTCCTTGTCGTCGGGGCCGGGACGATGTTGGCGAAAACCGGAGAATGAGACACTGTCACCTTACGAACTAAGTACTGTTATTTTGTTGGTGTTGGCATATGTACCACTGGTTCTTATGACCTTGAATGTACTAGTAGTTAGCACAAGAAAGAGTGGCGCAATATTCTTTTGTGGCCTCGGTGCCCCTATGTTGTTACCTTCATGTTGATTCTCTTGACGATTCAAGTCAGGCATAAAAAATTCGTTGTCAATTTCTCACGGTCAGATAATCAAGTATGTCATGGCTGCTGATTCCTTTACACCACAAAGAATACAGAGATGGTTCCTGATAGCAGAATTTCAACCTAAATGACATAAATTTCACCTACAGAAAATAGTTGGCATATCTGGTACTCCCTTATTTATAAATCAACACACAGAATGGTCACTTAGTAGTACCCCCTTATTCATTTGCAAAACAAGAACCATGTCTCTCCCTTAGAAAATCAACAAACACAATGCCCATTTAGACACTGTTACCTTGCAAAATACTACTCCGTCCCAAAAAGCTTGTATTTGTCTAGATTTGGATGTATCTAATACTAAAACGTGTCTACATTCATCCATATCTAAGCAAATGTAAGGCGAACTTTTTGGGACGGTTGGAGTACGAACTACTATAGATTTGCTAGTGTGACTTGAGCATGCACCAGCGAATCATCTTGAAATGTTATTTTGTAGCCTTTTGCCCCTTCAAGTCAGGCATGAAATTTGTGATGTCACGTTTCAAAGATTCAGTCTATTGTGACTCCTTTGCAAGAATGCAGAGATGAACACCATAACTAATCAACCAAATCAGAAGCTGTTCCAAATACAAACTTTCGTAGAATACCTTAAGGAAAACTAGTTGTAAAGTAGAATCCCTTACAGAAAATCAGTTGTAAAGCAATCATGAAACTTGTAAGCAACGGCAACTATCCCAACACTGCTCAGCGTGCTCGTACAACAAATGCAATACAGTTAAAACAGGACGGAAGTTCAGTGGCGTTTTAACAAACACTGCATTAGAAACCAGATTGATATAGCAGAACAGAGGAAGCAAGACGCTTCCTCTTCGTTCACGGTTACATGGCGGGGCAAAGCAAAAGAACAAGCTTCAACACACTCTGGAACACACCACAGCTAACTTAACACAGAGACACTAGGCACACGAGGGCTGACGGAGCACCATCAGTCCAGTTCACCGGCACGGGCGCTCGGAGCCAGATCTACGCCTTGGTGGCCTTCTTGGGGGACTTGGTGGCCTTCTTGGGCGACTTGGTGGCGGTCTTCTCGGCCTTCTCAGCCTTCTCGGCGGCCTTCTTGGGGAGCAGCACCGGGTTGATGTTGGGGATGACGCCGCCGTGGGCGATGGTGACGCCGGACAGCAGCCTCCCGAGCTCCTGGTCGTTGCGGATGGCCAGCAGCAGGTGCCTGGGCACGATGCGGCTCTTCTTGTTGTCCTTGGCGGCGTTCCCGGCCAGCTCCAGCACCTGCAAAACAAGATCGGCGGCTCGTTTCAGTCCGGGGAGAGAGGTAGGTCGGAGGGGAGGGTGATGACGAGGATGACGGTGGTGCATACCTCTGCTGCGAGGTACTCGAGGACGGCGGCGAGGTAGACGGGGGCGCCGGAGCCGACGCGCTGGGCGTAGCGGCCCTTCTTGAGGTAGCGCCCGATGCGGCCGACGGGGAACTGGAGCCCGGCCTTGATGGACTTGGTCACCGACTTCTTCCTCGGCCCGCCGAACTTCTTCGCCGCCACCTTCTTCGCCTTGCTGCCGTCCATCTTGCTTGCTGGCGGGTTGCTGGGGCTCCGGCGAGAGGGTTTGGGAGTGGGTGGGAGCTGAGCTGTGGTGCGGTTGAGGTGGTTTGAAAATGGAGGCGCTGTGGCTGGGATTATATACCCGCGGGGGTCGGGGGGCGATCCGCGTGATGTGTGGCGCGGGCCGTTGGATGGAGGGCGGCGTGGACGGTGGATGTTCGCCTTGGGGGCGTGATCCGTGGGAGGGGGCCGCGGGCCAATCAGAGGAGCGGAGCGGAACGGCACAGCCGAAGGAGAGAGCACGTGAGATCATCGGGTCTCTCGTGACCAGGAGCGAGCAGATTGAGATATTTGAGGCCGTGTGTTTTCTTCTGTCTTTTTTAGTCTTTTTTTTTGAAGCTTCTGTCTTTTTTATCCGAAATCATAGTATATCTCTACTGTAATTAAACATATAGAAAAAGTATCAATATCCACAATGCCAAATTTTGTCAATATTATTAGATTCATTATGAAATATAGTTTTATGGTATATATATTCCGTGTTGTAGATGTTGATATTTTTTAATATAGATTTGATCAAACTTTACAAAGTTTGACTTGACGCAAATCTAATACGCGGAGTAAAAAACACCAAAGGGAGTACATCATTTGGGTGCGTTTGGTTGCCTGCATACAACCCAAACAAGTTCGCGTGGGACAAAAAATAATTCGTTTGGTTGACTGTATTCACAGTTTGGTCTGCATTGCACGAACCTTAAAGCACTCACCAGTCCTCTCAGGAACGACCGATTCGACCATTTCCCCTCAGCCAGACTCGGGCGATGTAGGGAGGGGAATGCAGCGCCGAGCTCATGAGACCACGGAGATGGCGCGAGCTCGTGTGTGTCTTCGAAAAAGCGGCATGAGAAATTGGGGTCACCTCCTATCGATTAGATCGCCCTACATAGTCAGCCTCATCTCACCCCCCCCCAACTGGGCGCACCCCCAGTCTCCTGGGCCCCCTGGTGGCCCTCCGGTGTCCATCTTCTGCTATATGTAGGCTTTTACCCTGAAAAAAATCGTGGGCAACTTACGGGCCGAAACTCCGCCGCCACGAGGCGGAACCTTGGCGGAACCAATCTAGAGCTCCAGTAGAGCTGTTCTGCCGGGGAAACTTCCCTCCGGGAGGGGGAAATCATCACCATCGTCATCACCAACGATCCTCTCATCGGGAGGGGGTCAATCTCCATCAACATCTTCATCAGTACCATCTCCTCTCAAAACCCTAGTTCATCGCTTGTATCCAATCTTGTATCAAAACCACAAATTGGTACCTGTGGGTTGCTAGTAGTGTTGATTACTCCTTGTAGTTGATACTAATTGGTTTACTTGGTGGAAGATCATATGTTCAGATCCTTAATGCATATTAATACCCCTCTGATTATGAACATGAATATGCTTTGTGAGTAGTTACGTTTGTTCCTGAGGACATGGGTGAAGTCTTGCTATAAGTAGTCATGTGAATTTGGTATTCGTTCGATATTTTGATTAGATGTATGTTGTCTTTCCTCTAGTGGTGTTATGTGAATGTCGACTACATGACACTTCACCATTATTTGGGCCTAGAGGAAGGGCATTGGGAAGTAATAAGTAGATGATGGGTTGCTAGAGTGACAGAAGCTTAAACCCTAGTTTATACGTTGCTTCGTTAGGGGCTGATTTGGATCCATATGTCTAATGTTGTGGTTAGGTTTACCTTAATACTTCTTTTGTAGTTGCGGATGCTTGCAATAGGGGTTAATCATAAGTGGGATGCTTGTCCAAGTAAGGGCAGTACCCAAGCACCGGTCCACCCACATATCAAATTATCAAAGTACCGAACGCGAATCATATGAGCGTGATGAAAACTAGCTTGACGATAATTCCCATGTGTCCTCGGGAGCTCCTTTCTCATTATAAGAAATTGTCCAGGCTTGTCCTTTGCTACAAAAAGGATTGGGCCACCCTGCTGCACTTTATTTACTTTCATTGCTTGTTACCCGTTACAATTTATCTTATCACAAAACTATCTGTTACCTACAATTTCAGTGCTTGCAGAGAAAACCTTACTGAAAACCGCTTATCATTTCCTTCTGCTCCTTGTTGGGTTCGACACTCTTACTTATCGAAAGGACTATGATAGATCCCCTACACTTGTGGGTCATTAGTGCACCGGGTAGTCATCGGGTCACCGAAGGGGTTCCGCCCCCCGGCAAGTGTATGGGCCTTATGGGCCATAGGAGGGAACAGACCAACCACTAGGGGCTGGTGCGCCCCTCTACATGGCTGGTCGGCCCTAGGGGAGGAAAGGGGAGGGGTGGCCCCTCCCTCCTTTCCCTCCTCAGGAGAGAAAGGAAAGGCGCAGGGGGGAGGGGGGCAGCTCCTCCTTCCTTCCTCCCGCACTCCAATGAGGAAAGGGGGCGCCACTTGGGGAGGACCCCAAGTAGGGTTCGGCCTACTTGGGGCGCCCTCCTGGCTGCTCCCTCATCCCCCACCTGAAGATCACTCAAGATCTATCTAGGCGATGCATGTCAACAAGAGGGGAGAGTGTGTCCACGTACCCTCATAGACCGAAAGCGAAAGCATTTCAATAACGCGGTTGATGTAGTCGAACTTCTTCGCGATCCAACCGATCAAGTACCGAATGTACGGCACCTCCGCGTTTAGCACACGTTCAACTCGATGACGTCCCTCGTGCTCTTGATCCAGTTGAGGACGAGGGTGAGTTCCGTCAGCACGATGGAGTGGCGACGGTGATGATGATGTTACCGGCGCAGGGCTTCGCCTAAACACTATGATGGTATGATCGAGGTGTGTAACTGTGGAGGGGGCACCGCACACGGTTAAGAGAAACTTTGTGTGTCCTAGGGTGCCCCCTGCCCTTGTATATAAAGGAGCAAGGGGGAGGCCAGCCGGTCCCTAGGGGCGCGCCCAAGGAGAGGGAGTCCTACTAGGACTACTAGTCCTAGTAGGATTCCATCACAAGGAAGGGAGGGGGAAGGAAGGAGAGGGAGACGGAGTAGGAGAGGGGGGCGCCCCCCCTTCCCTTGTCCTATTCGGACTCTAGGGGGGGCGGACTGCCCTCGCTGCCTCCTCTCTCTCCACTAAGGCCCATGGTGGCCCATTAGTTCCCCCGGGGGGTTCCGATAACCCCTCCGGCACTCCGGTTCTATCCGAAACTTCCCGAAACTCTTCTGGTGTCCGAATAATTTGGTCCAATATATCAATATTTATGTCTCAACCATTTTGAGACTCCTCGTCACGTCCGTGATCTCATCCGGGACTCCAAACAAACTTCGATCATCAAAAACACATAACTCATAATACATATCGTCATCGAACGTTAAGCGTGCGGACCCTACGGGTTCGAGAACTATGTAGACATGACCGAGACACATCTCCGGTCAATAACCAATAGCGGAACCTGGATGCTAATATTGGATCGTACATATTCTACGAAGATCTTTATCGGTCAAACCGCATAACAACATATGTTGTTCCCTGCTACGTCTTGAGCTTGCGTTGGTTTTCCTTGATGAGGAAAGGGTGATGCAGCAATAGTAGCGTAAGTATTTCCCTAAGTTTTTGAGAACCAAGGTATCAATCCAGTAGGAGGCTCCTCAAAAGTCTCACGCACCTACACAAACAAACAAAGAACTCGCAATCAACGCAATAAATGGGTTGTCAATCCCTTCACGGCCACTTGCAAAAGTGAGATATGACAGAGATAGTATGATAAGATAAATATATTTTTGGTATTTTATAATATAGATTGGAAAACTAAAGACGCAAATAAAAGTAGATTGAAAGCTCATATGATAAAATATAGACCCGGGGGCCATAGGTTTCACTAGTGGCTTCTCTCAAGATAGCATAAGTATTACGGTGGGTGAACAAATTTATGTCGAGCAATTGATAGAAAAGTGAATAATTATGAGATTATCTAGGCATGATCATGTATATAGGCATCACGTTCGCGATAAGTAGACCGACTCCTGCCTGCATCTACTACTATTACTCCACACGTCGACCGCTATCCAGCATGCATCTAGAGTATTAAGTTCATAAGAACAGAGTAATGCATTAAGAAAGATGACATGATGTAGAGGGATAAACTCATGCAATATGATATAAACCCCATCTTTTTATCCTCGATGGCAACAATACAATACGTGCTGCTGTCACTGGGAAAGGACACCGCAAGATTGAACCCAAAGCTAAGCACTTCTCCCATTGCAAGAAAGATCAATCTAGTAGGCCAAACCAAACTGATAATTCGAAGAGACTTGCAAAGATAACTTAATCACACATAAAAGAATTCAGAGGAGATTCAAATATTTCTCATAGATAAACTTAATCATAAACCCACAATTCATCGGATCTCGACAAACACACCGCAAAAAGAGTTACATCTAATAGATCTCCAAGAAGATTGAGGAGAACATTGTATTGAGATCCAAAAAGAGAGAAGAAGCCATCTAGCTAATAACTATGGACCCGAAGGTCTGCGGTAAACTACTCACAACTCATCGGAGGGGCTATGGTGTTGATGTAGAAGCCCTCCGTGGTCGATTTCCCCTCCAGCGAAACGCCGACGAAGGCTCCAAGATGGGATCTCGCGGATACAGAAGGTTACGGCGGTGGAATTAGGTTTTCGGTTGCTCCTTTGATGTTCTTGGGGTACGTGGGTATATATAGGAGGAAGAAGTAGGTCGGTGGCCGCCCGAGGGGCCCACGAGATAGGGGGCGCACCCTGTAGGGGTGGACGCGCCCTCCACCCTCGTGCCGCCTCGGCTGCTTCTTGACTTGCACTCCAAGTCCTCTGGATCACGTTCGTTCCAAAAATCACGCTCCCGAAGGTTTCATTCCGTTTGGACTCTGTTTGATATTCCTTTTCTTTGAAATACTAAAATAGGCAAAAAAAACAGCAATACGAGCTGGGCCCCCGGTTAGTATGTTAGTCCCAAAAATGATATAAATGTGTAAAGTAAAGCCCATAAACATCCAAAACGGGTAATATAATAGCATGGAACAATCAAAAATTATAGATATGTTGGAGACGTATCAAGCATCCCCAAGCTTAATTCCTGCTTGTCCTTGAGTAGGTAAATGATAAAAACAGAATTTTTGATGTGGAATGCTACCTAGCATATTTCTCAATGTAATTTTCTTTATTGTGGCATGAATGTTCAGATCCAAATAATTCAAAATAAAAGTTCATATTGACATAAGAAATAGTAATACTTCAAGCATACTAATCAAAGCAATCATGTCTTCTCAAAATAACATGGCTAAAGAAAGTTCATCCCTACAAAAATCATATAGTTAGGCTATGCTTCATTTTCATCACACAAAAATGCTCCCAAATTATATTCCCCCAATGACAAGCCAAGCAATTGTTTCGTACTTAAATAATCTCAAACTTTTTCAACTTTCACGCAATACATGAGCGTGAGCCATAGATATAGCACTATGGGTGGAATAGAATATGATGATGGGGATTGTGTGGAGAAGACAAAAAAGGAGAAAGTCTCACATTGATGAGGATAATCAACGGGCTATGGAGATGCCCATCAATTGATGTCAACATGAGGAGTAGGGATTGCCATGCAACATATGCACTAGAGCTGTAAATGTATGAAAGCTCAACAAAAAAAACTAGTGGACGTGCATCCAACTTGCTTGCTCACGAAGACCTAGGGCATTTTGAGGAAGCCCATCGTTGGAATATACAAGCCAAGTTCTATAATGAAAAATTCTCACTAGTATATGAAAGTGACAACATATGAGACTCTCTATATGAAGAACATGGTGCTACTTTGAAGCACAAGTGTGGGAAATAGATAGTAACATTGCCCCCTTTTTATTTATTTTCTTTTTCCTTTTTTTTTCTTTTTTTGGGCGTTTCTTTTTTTCTTTTGGCCTTTCCCTTTTTTTGGACTTTCCCTTTTTTTGGCCTTTCTTTTTTTTTTCTTTTTGGGGACGATGCTCTAATAATGATGATCATCACACTTTTATGGATTTACAACTCATGAATTACCACTCAAAACTAGAACAAGATATGACTCTATATGAATGCCTCCGGCGGTGTACCGGGATGGGTAATGAATCAAGAGTGACATGTATGAAAATATATGCAAAGTGGCCTGCCACCAATACGATGTCAACTACATGATCATGCAATGGCAATATAACAATAGTAATGCATGTCATGATGATAAACAAAACGGTGGAAAGTTGCATGGCAATATATCTTGGAATGGCTATGGAAATGCCATAATAGGTAGGTATGGTGGCTATTTTGAGGAAGATATAAGGAGGTTTATGTGTGATAGAGCATATCATATCACGGTGTTGGGATGCACCGGCGAAGCTTGCACCAACTCTCAAGGTGAGAAAGGGCAATGCACGGTACCGAAGAGGCTAGCAATGATGAAAAGGTAAAAGTGCGTATAATCCATGGACTCAACATTAGTCAAAAGAACTCATATACTTATTGCAAAAATCTACAAGTCATGAAAAACCAAGCACTACGCGCATGCTCCTAGAGGGATAGATTGGTAGGAAAAGACCATCGCTCGTCCCCGACCGCCACTCATAAGGATGCACAATCTAAGAACACCTCATGTTTCAAATTTGTTACACAACTTTAACCATACGTGCATGCTACGGGACTTGCTAACTTCAACACAAGCATTCTTTAAATTCATAATCACCCAACTAGCATGACTTTAATATCACTACCTTCATATCTCAAAACAGTTATCAAGTATCAAATTGATCATAGCATCCAATTCACTTCCTATGATAGTTTTTATTATACCCAACTTGGATGCCCACCATTCTAGGACCAATTTTATAACCATAGAAAATACCATGCTGTTCTAAGAGACTCTCAAAATAATATAAGTGAATAATGAGAGACTAGCAATTTCAAAAAAATTAAGCCATCGCTGTGCTCTAAAAGATATAAGTGAAGCACTAGAGCAAAACCTATCTAGCTCAAAAGATATAAGTGAAGCACATAGAGTATTCTAATAAATTCCAATCAAGTGGGCTTCTCCCAGAAGGTGTGTACAACAAGGATGATTGTGGAAAACTAAAAAGCAAATACTAATATCATACAAGACGCTCCAAGCAAAACACATATCATGTGGCGAATAAAAATATAGCTCCAAGTAAAGTTACCGATCAACAAAGACGAAAGAGGGGATGCCTTCCAGGGGCATCCCCAAGCTTAGGCTTTTGGCTATTCTTGAATATCTTGGGGTGCCATGGGAATCCCCAAGCTTAGGCTCTTGCCACTCCTTATTCCATAGTCCATCAAATCTTTACCCAAAACTTGAAAACTTCACAACAAAAAACTCAACAGGAAATCTCATAAGCTTCGTTAGTGAAAGAAAGCAAAACCACCACATAAGGTACTGTAATGAACTCATTCTTTATTTATATTGGTGTTAAACCTACTGTATTCCAAGTTATCTATGGTTCATACCACTTAATACTAGTCATAGATGCATCAAAATAAGCAAACAACACACGAAAAATAGAATCTGTCAAAAACAGAACAGTCTGTAGCAATCTGTAACCCACGAATACGTCTGGAACTCTAAATATCCTACCAAAATAGGAAGTCCTGGGTAATTTGTCTATTGACATACATCAAAAAGAATCAACGCAAAAGCACGTTTTTGTGATTTAACAAAACTAATTTCGTGCGTGCAAAGTTTCTGTTTTTCAGGAGAATCAAATTAATTATCACCATAGGTTATCCTATAGGTTCTACTTGGCACAAACACTAATTAAAACATAAAAACACATCTAAACAGAAGGTAGATGCAAAATTTATTACTAAATAGAAACAAAAACAAAAAACACAAATAAAATTGGGTTGCCTCCCAACTAGCGCTATCGTTTAACGGCCCTAGCTAGGCATAAAAGCGATGATAGATCTAAGTAGTGCCATCTTTGGCACTCAGTTCATAAGTAGCTCGCATGATAGATTCATAAGGTAATTTGACTTTATTTCTTGGAAAGTGCTCCATGCCTTTCCTTAATGGAAATTGGAATCTCATATTCCCTTCTTTCATATCAATAATCGCGCTGATCGTTCTAAGGAAAGGTCTACCAAGAATAATAGGGCAAGAAAGATTGCAATCTATATCAAGAATGGTAAAATCTACGGGCACCAAATTTCTATTTGCAACAATGAGAACATCATTGATCCTTCCCATTGGCTTTTTAATGGTGGAATCCGCAAGGTGCAAATTTAAAGAGCAATCATCAAGATCATGGAAACCTAGAATATCACATAAAGTTTTCGGAATCATGGAAACACTAGCACCCAAATCACACAAAGCATAACACTCATGATCTTTAATTTTAATCTTTATAGTAGGTTCCCACTCATCATTAAGTTTTCTAGGTATAGGAACTTCCAAATTAAGTTTTTCATCAAAAGATTGCATCAAGGCATCAACAATATGTTTGGTAAAAGCTTTATTCTGACTAAAAGCATGAGGAGAATTCACAACGGATTGCAACAAGGAAATACAACCTTCTAAAGAACAATTATCATAATTAAATTCCTTGAAATCCAAGATAGTGGGTTCAATGCTATTTAAAGTCTTGACCTCTCCAATCCCACTTTTACCAAATTTAGCATCAAGAACTAAAAACTCCGAATTATTGGGACGCCTTTTAACTAAAGTTGACTCATCTCTAGTCCCACCATTATTAAGATTCATATTGCAAAACAAAGATCTAATAGGAGACACATCAATAACTTTAAGATCTTCATCATTATTTTCATTGAAACTAGAAGAACACGCTTTTATAAATCAATCTTTCTTAGCACGCAATCTAGCGGTTCTTTCCTTGCACTCATCAATGGAAATTCTCATTGCTTTGAGAGACTCATTGATATCATGCTTAGGAGGAGTAGATCTAAGTTTCAAAGAATCAACATCAAGCGAAAGTCTATCAATGTTCCTAGCCAAATCATCAACTTTGAGCAACTTTTCTTCAAGCAAGGCATTAAAATTCTTTTGAGAGATCATAAATTCTTTTACACTATTCTCAAAATCAGAGGACGTCTTATTAAAATTACCATAAGACTTATTGTAGGAATTTCCATAATTATTAGATGAATTAATAGGGAACGGTCTAGGGTTAAAGTTTCCTCTATAAGCATTGTTTCCAAAACTATTCCTACCAACAAAATTCACATCCATAGATTCATTATTATTCTCAATCAAAGTAGACAAAGGCATATCATTAGGATCAAGAGGAGCACTCTTAGTAGCAAACAATTTCATAAGTCCATCCATATTTCCACTCAAAACATTAATTTCTTCTATAGCATGCACTTTTTTACTAGTAGATCTTTCGGTGTGCCATTGAGAATAATTAGCCATAATGTTATCAAGGAGTTTTGTAGAATCTCCTAAAGTGATTTCCATAAACGTGCCCCCCGCGGTCGAATCTAAAAGATTTCTAGAAGCAAAGTTCAATCCGGCATAAATTTTTTGTATGATCATCCATAAATTCAAACCATGAGTAGGGCAATTGCGAATCATCAATTTCATTCTTTACCAAGATTGGGCAACATGCTCATGATCAAGTTGTTTAAAATTCATAATATCATTCCTAAGAGTGATGATCTTAGCGGGAGGAAAATATTTAGAGATAAACGCATCTTTGCACTTGTTCCAAGAATCAATACTATTTTTAGGCAAAGACGAAAACCAAACTTTAGCACGATCTCTAAGTGAAAACGGAAATAACTTCAATTTAGCAATATCATTATCTGTATCTTTCTTCTTTTGCATATCACACAAATCAACAAATTTGTTTAGATGGGTAGCGACATCTTCACTAGGAAGGCTGGCGAATTGATCTTTCATAACAAGATTCAGCAAAGCAATGTTGATTTCACAAGACTCAACATCATTAAGAGGAGCAATCGGAGTACTAAGGAAATCATTATTATTGGTATTGGAGAAATCACACAATTTGGTATTATCTTGCGCCATGGCGACAAGTAATCCAACACTCAAGCAAACAAAAAGAGGCAAACAAAAGAGAGAGAGGAGATTAGGAAAGAGAGGGCGAATAAAACGGCAAGGGTGAAGTGGGGGAGAGGAAAACGAGAGGCAAATGGCAAATAATGTAAATGCGGGGGAGATGAGTTTGTGATGGGTACTTGGTATGTCTTGACTTGAGCGAAGACCTCCCCGGCAACGGCGCCAGAAATCCTTCTTGCTACGTCTTGAGCTTGCGTCGATTTTTTTTGAAGAGGAAAGGGTGATGCAACAATAGTAGCGTAAGTATTTCCGTCAGTTTTTGAGAACCAAGGTATCAATCCAGTAGGAGGCTCCTCAAAAGTCCCACGCACCTACACAAACAAACAAAGAACTCGCAACCAACGCAATAAAGGGGTTGTCAATCCCTTCATGGCCACTTGCAAAAGTGAGATCTGATAGAGATAGTATGATAAGATAAATATACTTTTGGTATTTTATAATATAGATTGGAAAAGTAAAAATGCAAATAAAAGTAGATTGAAAGCTTATATGATAAAAGATAGACCTGGGGCCATAGGTTTCACTAGTGGCTTCTCTCAAGATAGCATAAGTATTACGGTGGGTGAACAAATTACTGTCGAGCAATTGATAGAAAAGCGAATAATTATGAGATTATCTAGGCATGATCATGTATATAGGCATCACGTCCGCGATAAGTAGACCGACTCCTGCCTGCATCTACTACTATTACTCCACACATCGGCCGCTATCCAGCATGCATCTAGAGTATTAAGTTCATAAGAACAGAGTAACACATTAAGAAAGACGACATGATGTAGAGGGATAAACTCATGCAATATGATATAACCCCCATCTTTTTATACTCGATGGCAACAATACAATATGTGCCTTGCTGCCCCTGCTGTCACTGGGAAAGGACACCGCAAGATTGAACCCAAAGCTAAGCACTTCTCCCATTGCAAGAAAGATCAATCTAGTAGGCCAAACCAAACTGATAATTCAAAGAGACTTGCAAAGATAACTTAATCACACATAAAAGAATTCAGAGGAAATTCAAATATTTCTCATAGATAAACTTAATCATAAACCCACAATTCATCAGATCTTGACAAACACACCGTAAAAAGAGTTACATCAAATAGATCTCCAAGAAGATCGAGGAGAACATTGTATTGAGATCCAAAAAGAGAGAAGAAGCCATCTAGCTAATGACAATGGACCCGAAGGTCTATGGTAAACTACTCACAACTCATCGGAGGGGCTATGGTGTTGATGTAGAAGCCCTCCATGGTCGATTACCCCTCCGGTGGAGCACCGACGAAGGCTCCAAGATGGGATCTCGCAGATACAGAAGGTTACGGCGATGGAATTAGGTTTTTGTTGGCTCCTTTGATGTTCTCGGGGTACGTGGGTATATATAGGAGGAAGAAGTAGGTCGGTGGCCGCTCGAGGGGCCCATGAGATAGGGGGAGCGCCTTGTAGGGGTGGGCGCGCCCTCCACCCTCGTGGCCGCCTCAGCTGCTTCTTGACTTGCACTCCAAGTCCTCTGGATCACGTTCGTTCCAAAAATCACGCTCCCGAAGGTTTCATTCCGTTTGGACTCCGTTTGATATTCCTTTTCTTTGAAATACTAAAATAGGCAAAAAAACAGCAATACGAGCTGGGCCTCTGGTTAGTATGTTAGTCCCAAAAATGATATAAATGTGTAAAGTAAAGCCCATAAATATCCAAAACGGATAATATAGTAGCATGGAACAATAAAAAAATTATAGATACGTTGGAGACGTATCATTCCCTTTGTCATCGGTATGTTACTTGCCCGAGATTCGATCGTCGGTATCATCATACCTAGTTCAATCTCGTTACCGGCAAGTCTCTTTACTCGTTCTGTAATACTTCATTCTGCAACTAACTCTTTAGTCACAATGCTTGCAAGGCTTATAGGGATGAGCATTACCGAGAGGGCCCAGAGATACCTCTCTGAAACACGGAGTGACAAATCCTAATATCGATCTATGCCAACCCAACAAACACGTGTAAACAGTGGGCCTTCTACGGGCCGTAGAAACAGTGGGCCTTCTACGGGCCGTAGAAACAATGGGCCTTCTACGGGCCATAGAAACAATGGGCCTTCTATGGGCCGTATCATCAATGGGCCTTCTACGGGCCGTATCATCAATGGGCCTTATACGGGCAGTATGATCGATTGGCCAAACATGGGCCAATAATAGGCCGCAATATGGCCGTAAACGGGCTAGAGTTGGAATCGTCCGTTCATGGGCTGACCATAACGGGCCATGGTTAATAGGCCGTATTTGATGACGCTATGAAAACGGTCCAACGTATTAACGGACCACAAACGGGCCGACTGTAACCACGGGCTGAATTTGGCCCACAAGCAAAAAATGACAGTAACGGGCCGTAAGTAAATGAATGCTGGAAATGAGCCCAAGAATAAATGGGCTCTAAGAAGGCGGAAAGATAACATGGGCTGGAAACGGCCCAACGGAATAATGGGCCATTAATGGGTATAAAGTGATACACTATTCTTTACGGGCCAGTTTCACCACGGGTCGTTAATGGGTGTAAAGTGATGCACTGTTCATTACAGGCCAGTTTCACCACAGGTCGTTAATAGGCCAAGAGTTACATAGGGCCTCATATGGGCCGAAAGACGTCATGGGCCAGAAGTGAAAATGGGATGGAATCATATTGGATGGCCCAGATGATGCTACTGGGCCTAATTCGAATAGGGCATAACGGGCCTTGGTTAGCGGGTTATAAATGGGCTATATGCGAACAAGCCGTTAACAGGCTTTCCATGGGCCGGCCCGCCACCTTTTGACCAAATCAAACGGGCCGGCCTTTTCACAGGAATGGGCCTCTATTGGGCCGTGCCACGTGTCGACATATCATAGGCGCCTTCTGTCCAATGAGTGGATGACATCTGTCCCAGCGATGAGCCGACACGTGTTTCCTCCAGCCAATGATGATTTTACACGTGGAAAATCCCCATTGGTCGGGGCTGTTAACGGGTTATCGGATCCAAAACCTAACCCGATAGCTTAACGGTGTTCCGTTACGGTGGATGCCACGTGTCAGTCACCCTTGACGAAAGCACTTCTGTGACGCGCGATTTATCGTCATGGAAGTGGACACTTCCGTGATGATAATTTTGGTAATGTCATGGAACACTTCTACGACAGCACATGTATGACCGCTACAAGAAACCTGTTAATACATGACGGATTTCTCGTGACGTTCTAGAAAATCATCACGAACGATGACAGTTTTCTCTTATCCATCACAGAAAGCGTCATGGATCAGCAGGATGTGACCGCACTTCAAAAAAGTTAGCCCTTTTATGATGGACGTCGATGAGCCGTCACAGAAACTGTCACAGATCAACTTGTTGGTCTATTCTTTTTCTTTCTTTATGCACAATCCGGACCGTCACCGATGGCTCTCGTTGATGTGTTGTGTATGGTTCCTTTGTTGGCCCATATGTCAGTTGAATGTCTAGTCATCAACAGTACAGAACTTAAAAATAATTGGAGGACGTGCCAGAAATTTCAAGAGCGCGCACGTGGACATGCAAAATTTTGAGTCGCCAACACGGCCCATTGCAAAATTTTAGAGCCAGCCTATTTAACCCACGGTCAATGCCCATCTAACCTAATCCCCATTCTCTCCTCTGTTCCCTCAGCCGCCACAACTGCCCACTCCAGATTCCGGCGGCTATCACCGGCGCGGTGCACACCGCCAAGCTCGCCTCTCTCTGCTCCATCCTCCCCTCTGGCAAGATTTTCCCTTCCCGGCCTCTACCTCTCGCCAATAACCAACACCCGTGCTAGGGTTTCGGCCTCTGGCATCACCTTCCTCGTCGGCGCATCTCCGACGACTCTTCTCCATTGCCTACAGTGCCCCCACGCGCGCCCTTGCTTCCCGATGGCCCACCTCCAGTAGGGCAGCACGGAGGATCTCCTCCCGCAGGATCCACGGATGCGGCACACCTTGTGGACGCCGGTCCCGGACAAGGGCGGGCACGGCGGCCTTGTCCTGCTCGACAACGGTGGCGGCGAACACCGGTGCTCCTCCTTTCGACCTCCAAGGGGGAGCGCCGGTACAACACAGGCACAAGCACGCCCAGCCCCTGAACCCCTGTTCTTCACCCATCCAATGGCGTACATGATGTGCTCCTCCTCGATGCGACTGTTCCCAGCGAGCTCTCTTCGCCTGAGGAGGCGGAGCAGCAAGTCAAGCACCCCCTTGGCCTCCTATCCTGTAGCGCGTGGACGACCTCACCGTCGGCTGCGTTTATGCCCTCCTAGCATGGTGAGCTTCTCCCGTCTCCCCCTTTTACGCCCAAATCTAGATAATTCTTGCACTCTGAATATGAATCATGTTTTTGTTCAGTTTAGAGGTGGATTCAATTGCTGAGATGAACATGTGAGCTTGATTAGTTGCTGTCGTGGATCTGGTTTTCTTGCACTATTACACATACTTTAATCTGGGCAAGTTAATGCTAATCCATACAGTATGATATAGCTATTTTTTTCTAACATGCACCAATCTTCATGTTGCTTTGGTACAACTCTTTTGGCAATTAATTTGGAAACTTCAGCCTGTTAGATATAAATTCAACTGCGACTTTGTATCTCACCAGAATGGACTTGTTTTGCATATGCTGTATGTAGTACTTAAGAAAAAACCTAATGATTAACCAAAACAATGTCTAATTATTAACTGGAAATAGCAATAAACTTGGATATCATATAAAGTGCGTAAATATCAAGAAACCACACATATTGTCAGAATGTGCAAGCCGTTTATCTGGATTATGTATCATTCTAAGTAATCGTATATATGTAGCGCCGTATCCATGTGTTAGTCCGTTTGATTTTATAGATATATACATATTAAAAGGAAAAAATATATGTGGATTTCAACTTAGTTTTGACATGTTTAACTTGCATCAATTTAAAAATTGTAGTTAGCCGTGTCTGCGCTTATGTTGATGTGACTTTTCTGATTAGTTCATGTGCCGAGAGTTGCAAAATTGGAATTAACCTTCTCTGATATGATGACGAAAAACATCCTTTTAATGCTACAACAATAGCTCCAGAGTTGAAGACGATCTTTAATTAGCCTGGTAAGATAAGGTAGAAGTATGGCTAACTGGATGTTTAGCCTGGTGTGTGAATTAAAAAGAACTGATAGATGCTAAAACATTCATATATGTAGGTCAGATTATCTTACAAATATATGTAGGTCACTGTCATAGTATTTTCTTATTGAAAAGGGAGGAAAAGTACTACGTGATAAGTATGCCAGAACTAAAAAATTGCCAGTCTTTGTGTATTGCATATCTTTTCGTTGGGATCCAAAAATCATCTTCTTTATGGCTCGATTAACTTTCCTTTTTTTTCTTCTGTTCAAGCCATTTTGAATGAGAAAACTACTAGTGACAAATAGTATGGAAGGGGAAACAATGATTTACTGTAATTACATTGTCTTCACTTGGTTTGAAATAGGACACATATATCTATGAAAGAAACATACTTCCATGTATACTTCTTTCCATTAGTGTTTTAGAAAGTTCACTTTGTAGTTCTTCTGTCTCTTACTTTTGATTAATCAAAGTTTATAATTTATTTTTTGAGTGTTAATGCAAGAAGATTTGTGTCAACAGTAAGTCTGTATGAATTTTGTTATCACCATGAGGATGCATCCGAGTGCTTTAGGAGTTCATATACACCAGCCTAACCAACATAATCATGATAATATAAATTGTTCTTTTTCATTATTTCTGTCAGCTGATTTTATTGAGAGGTACATTGGTGCTTGATTGCCTACTAGCTTTCTTCTTAGTATATCATCTGCTGAAAGAGTAATCAATTTCCATATTTTGATTGTATACTGGCCAAAGTAGTGAGTTCATCATTGATCATCCTCTGTCTTGTATAGTGCTAGAGATGTTATAGCATGGAGTCTTGGTTGATAATGGACCAGATTTTTAATCCTTACATTGCCTCCTACAGCATAGAAAATCCCATCTATGCAGTCATCCAGTTTGCACACACGGCCATGAGGTATGAGTTTGGTAAGATTACCCTTCATAAGATTTCACAAACAACCATATATGTGTCCCAAAAGTTTTGTACTTCTGAACATATTAAATTTGAATCAAGAGATGTTGCACATTTCTGAACGTGCTGAATAAATCAAAAGATGTTGTTCCTCTACCTGCTGAATCTAAATCGAAAGATCTCAAGAGAATTATGGTGCTACTTTTGGCAACGTGCCGCCATGCTCAACCTCGCCCGGGCATCGTATGGCCTATTGTGTTGTCTTTAGTCTTCATCGGTATGTCTGGATTTGTAGACCGTGGCTCCCTATGACTTATGTTTTCTATAATTACTGTAGACACATACAGATGATGCTAGCTTTAGAGTTTCAGAGAAAAATAGATTAACTGGATGCAGAGAGAAGAGGTAGCAGTATTTTGGTTTGGGCAACACATGCCCTTCATTCTTCCTTTTCATGATTCGGTTGTGGTTCATCTCATCGGGATAGAAATGCATTCTGTTGCTCTTGCAAGTTTTTTTAAGGCAAGCGAACTATAAATTTATAATGATCAAAACTGTTTGTATTGATGATAATTCATGAGTGTACCAAGCATTTGATGGTTTGGAAACCAAGTACGAATATTGAATGCTATACAGTCAGAATTTGGTATACTAACTTTTTAGTTTTTTAGCTAAATATGCAAGGGCAGGTAATGTTCATAAGATACTGAAGTGTGATACTAGACAATATTTTTTTTGTATCTATAGTTGGACTATTTTTGTGTGTGTAATAATACATACAAAAACTGAATTCTACTTGATCCGATCCTTTATTAGAAGTGGTGTCTTACAAATGTCTTTTCGGCTAGATTTATCGTAAGCCACATATGCCAGATCCTTTTCCTATAGAATATCATATCAGATAGGACACATATTCCATTAAGACATAATCATCATGGAATTTGTACATTCCGTTTTTACATTTTGAGAAAAGTGCCCAGAAATTCTCATCAATGCGCAATATTCAGCTGGGCTGCATTTCTTATCGAGTTTACTGTAGTGAAAACGTAAAATAAGCGCAACGGAGTTTACTACCAATTCTATTGATCTATGCATGCTCATCATTCCTTTTTTTTGCCACCAGTTGTTTCTTTTCACACTTTTGTAAATTTGTTGCACTACTTTGCATTCTGGGAGTGAAAAAAAATGTAGAACTTGATAATGTGAAGTAAGCTACTTGTAGTTTAACCTACTGGATGTAGTATTTTATAACGCAGCATACTTTTCATCATGTGGCAGATATTGGTTATGGGAGCATTTTCAACAACAAAGACATGCGTTTTGACAACATTGGCGTGGACGGGTTGATTTGCTGCTATAAATGTTGGATGACCCCTGGTTGGTGTGTGGCAGCCGAACAAGAGTGGCCTCGCTTGATGGGGGCGGTGCTGGCTGCAGAGTAGCATAGTGTTCTCCGAGACATGCTTGTAAAATTAATGTTTTTGGGTCTTCTTTTTTCGCTCCTGTACAGGTGTATTTTTGGATATGTTGTGATTTTCTTTTTCTAATGACATGAGCATATACTTTCACTCAAATTTTTATTGGTTCAAAATTTTCATGGAAAATGAGAGATGCGTGAATCTCTTGGATTGAAATTAGTGGGCCTTGAAATTAATGGGCTTAAATTATAAATGGTTTGATTACTATATGGGCTGCCACTCTTTGACCGGGCTGAAATTTGGTGGGACAAAACTTAGATGGCTGATTGCTACATGGGCTGACACGTCAGATCCGTGCCAGATGATGATGTGGCAGTCAGATCCATGTCAGATGATGATGTGGCATAGAAGTTAATGCCGTTATGAGCATTGTAGTTAGGTGTCATCCATGACGGTCAAGATCCGTCATGGTCGGTGACGGTTTTGGATGATCCATCATGGAGTGTACAATGATCAAATTATGACGCGATATACATGACGGATTTTAAATCCATCACATATACCTTTGCATGACAGATTTGCATAGGTCCATGACGGATTAAAACTGTCATGTATTAACAGGATTCTTGTAGTGGACTATCTTGATTCTGTCATAAAATCGTCATGGATGTACATGCATGACAGAAAACGCGACCTACTATGACAAACACGTATCATCACGGAAGTGTATTTTTTTGTAGTGCACCTTTGAGACACCTGTAGAGCATCTTTATAATCACCCATTTACGTTGTGACATTTGATAGCTGATACGTCTACAACGTATCTATAATTTTTTACTGTTCCATGCTATTATATTATCTATTTTGGATGTTTAATGGGCTTTAATATGCTCTTTTATATTATTTTTGGGACTAACCTATTAACCGGAGGCCCAGTGCCAGTTTCTGTTTTTTTGCCTATTTTGGAGTTTTGCAGAAAAGGAATACCAAACGGAGTCCAAACGGAATGAAACCTTCGCGATGATCTTTCTTGGACCGAAAGCAAACCAGAAGACTTGGAGTTGAAGTCAGAAACGCCATGAGGCGTCCACAAGGCAGGAGGGCGCGCCCGGGGAGTAGGCGCGCCCCCACCCTTGTGGCCCCCTCGTAGCTCCACCGACGTACTTCTTTATACCCTAGAAACATCAAGGGGAGCCATGAAACCAGTTTTCCACCGCCGCAACCTTCTGTACCCGTGAGATCCCATCTTGGGGCCTTTTCCGGCGATCTGCGGAGGGGAATCGATCATGGAGGGCTTCTACATCAACACCATTGCCTCTCCGATGAAGCGTGAGTAGTTTACCACAGACCTTCGGGTCCATAGTTATTAGCTAGATGGCTTCTTCTCTCTCTTTGATTCTCAATACAAAGTTCTCCTCGATGTTTTTGGAGATCAATTCGATGTAATATTATTTTGCGTTGTGTTTGCCGAGATCCGATGAATTGTGGATTTATGAACAAGATTATCTATGAATATTATTTGGTTCTTCTTTGAATTCTTATATGCATGATTTGATATCTTTGCAAGTCTCTTCGAATTTCGGTTTAGTTTGGCCTACTAGATTGATCTTTCTTGCAATGGGAGAAGTGCTTAGCTTTGGGTTCAATCTTTCGGTGTCCTTTCCTAGTGACAGTAGGGGCAGCAAGGCACGTATTGTATTGTTGCCATCGAGGATAAAAAGATGGGGTTTATATCATTGCTTGAGTTTATCCATCTACATCATGTCATCTTGCTTAATGCGTTACTCCGTTCTTATGAACTTAATACTCTAGATGCATGCTGGATAGCGATCGATGTGTGGAGTAATAGTAGTAGATGCAGAATAGTTTCGGTCTACTTGACACGGACGTGATGCCTATATTCATGATCATTGCCTTAGATATCTTCATAATTATGCGCTTTTCTATCAATTGCTCGGCAGTAATTTGTTCACCCACCGTAATACATGCTATCTTGAGAGAAGCCACTAGTGAAACCTATGGCCCCGGGTCTCTTTTCTATTATATTACATCTCTTTTCCATTATATCGCATCTCGTTTACTATTTTGCAATCTTTTACTTTCCAATCCATACAACAAAAATACCAAAAATATTTACTTTACTATCTTTATTAGATCCCACTTTTGTGAGTGACCGTGAAGGGATTGACAACCCCTTTATCGCATTGGTTGTAAGGTTCTTGAATGTTTGTGCAAGTACTAGGTGACTTGTGTGTCGTCTCCTACTGAATTTATACCTTGGTTCTTAAAGCTGAGGGAAATACTTACGCTACTTTGCTGCATCACCATTTCCTCTTCAAGGGAAAAACCAACGCAAGCTCAAGAGGTAGCAATAGCACACAAGGTGTTCCTCCGGTATTCGGGAGTTGCATAATCTCATAGTCTGAGGAACATGTATAAGTCATGAAGAAAGCAGTAGCAATGAAACTGTAATGATCATAATGCTAAGCTAACGGATGGGTCATGTCCATCATAGCATTCTCCTAATGATGTGATCCCGTTCATCAATTGACAACACATGTCTATGGTTAGGAAACATAACCATCTTTGATTAACGAGCTAGTCAAGTGGAGGCATACTAGGGACACTTTGTTTTGTCTATGTATTCACACATGTACTAAGTTCCCGATTAATACAATTCTAGCATGAATAATAAACATTTATCATGAAATAAGGAAATAACCATAATAACTTTATTATTGCCTCTAGGGCATATTTCCTTCAGTCTCCCACTTGCACTAGAGTCAATAATCTAGATTACAAAGTAATGATTCTAACACCCATGGAGTTTTGGTGCTTATCATGTTTTGCTCGTGGAAGATGCTTAGTCAACGAATCTACAACCTTCATATCCGTATCTATCTTGCAAATCTCTATGTCCCCTTCCGACACTTGATGACAGATGGAATTGAAGCGTCTCTTGATGTGCTTGGTTCTCTTGTGAAATCTGGATTCCTTTGCCAAGGCAATTGCACCAGTATTGTCACAAAATATTTTCATTGGACTCGATGCACTAGGTATGACACCTAGATCGGATATGAACTCCTTCATTTGTTGCTTCCAAAGTAGCAATGTACTCCGCTTCACATGTAGATCCCGCCATGACGCTCTGCTTGGAACTGCACCAACTGATAGCTCCTCCATTCAATAAAAATACGTATCCGGATTGCGACTTAGAGTCATCCGGGTCAGTGGCAAAACTTGCATCGATGTAACCGTGTGCGACGAGCTCTTTGTCACCTCCATAAACGAGAAACATAGCCTTAGTCCTTTTCAGGTATTTTAGGATGTTCTTGACTGATGTCCAGTGCTATGCTTATAGCAAGGCACACATCAAGTCTGGTACACAACATTGCATACATGATAGAACCTATGGCTGAAGCATAGGGAATGACTTTCATTTTCTCTCTATCTTCTGCAGTGTTCGGGCATTTAGTCTGACTCAACTTCACACATTGTAACACAAGCAAGAACCCTTTCTTTGATTGATCCATTTTGAACTTCTTCAAAACTTTATCAAGGTGTGTGCTTTGTGAAAGTCCAATTAAGCGTCTTGATCTATCTCTATAGATCTTGATGCCCAATATGTAAGCAGCTTCACTGAGGTATTTCTCTGGTATAATCAACTCAAGAATACTTGTGGTGAATGAAGGAGTCCTGGATTAGGGGGTATCCAGACAGCCGGACTATATACTTTGGCTGGACTATTGGACCATGAAGATACAAGACTCAAGACTTCATTCCATGTCCGGATGGGACTCTCCTTTGCGTGGAAGATAAGCTTGGCGATCTGGATATTAGATTTCCTTCTTTGTAACCGACTCTGTGTAAACCCTAGCCCCCTCCGGTGTCTATATAAACCGGAGGGTTCGGTCCGTATGAGGACGATCACAACAATCATAATCATCACAGGCTAGCTTCTAGGGTTTAGCCTCTACGATCTCGTGGTAGATCAACTCTTGTAATACTCATATCATCAAGATCAATCAAGCAGGAAGTAGGGTTTTACCTCCATCGAGAGGGCCTGAACCTGGGTAAAACATTGTGTCCCTTGCCTCCTGTTACCATTAGCCTTAGACGCACAGATCAGGACCCCCTACCCGAGATCCGCCGGTTTTGACACCGACATTGTTGCTTTCATTGAGAGTTCCTCTGTGTCGTTGCTGCAAGGCTCGATGGCTCCTTCAATCATCAACAACAACACGGTCCAGGGTGAGACTTTTCCCCCGGACAGATCTTCGTGTTCGGCGGCTTCACACTGCGGGCCAATTCGCTTGGCCATCTGGAGCAGATCGACAGCTATGCCCCCGGCCATCAGGTTAGGTTTGGAAACTTGAACTACACGGCCGATATCCGCGGAGACTTGATCTTTGACGGATTCGGGCTAGCACCAGGAGCGCCAAACAGTCACGACGAGCACGGCTTAGACCTGCTGTCTGACAGTACTCAGGGTATCGCACCTGCAGGATCCCCGGACCTAAATTCGGGGCAGATTGCGTCGTCCGAGGACGGGTGGATAGACCCCGCCCCGGAGGCCACACGTTCACCGGCGGTAGAGCCGAGCACCGGCTTCACCCCCAAGGAAGCCGGTGACACCGGACCCCCGGACTCGTGTTCGGCTGTAGGCTCCAGTCCACGCACCCCCTAGCCCGCAGAATCTGGTTGGGCTCCGGTAATGGAGTTCACCGCTGCGAATATCTTCCAGCACTTGCCCTTTGGCGATATGCTAAACTCGTTAAGGTCTCTCTCTTTGTCAGAAGACTCTTGGCCAAACTATGTCCGGCTCGAGTGGGAAGCAGGCGATGACGGAATTCGTTGTCCACCCACCACCCACTTCATAGCCACGGTCGATGATTTGACCGACGTGCTTGATTTATAACAAGCGAAGCCCGGATGTCTGGCTGATCCTTAGTGCTCGCGGGTTGAACTTCCAGGGCACATACGTGCGACCACCAGATGCTGATGACTTGAGCCACATCACCTAACAGCCCGGATAGTCAGCCCGAAAATTCTGGACTCGGTTCCTAGCTAAAAAGAACCAAATTGTCGACTGTCCGAATGCCGAAGCCCTGGCGGCCTTCAAGCATAATATCCGCGACGAGTGGCTCGCCCGAAACCTCGGCCAGGAAAAACCAAAATCCATGGCGGCCCTCACGACACTCATGACACGCTTTTGCGCAGGCGAGGACAGCTGGTTGGCTCGCAGTAGCACCACGCCAATAAACTCCGGCACTTCAGACGTCCGCGACAATAACGGCAAGCCACGGCGCAACATACATAAGCGTCGGAACAACGGCGACAACACTTAAGACACGGCAGTCAACGCCGGATTCAGTGGCTCAAAATCCGATCAGCGGAAAAAGCAATTCAAAAGAAACAATCAGGGACAGTCTAGTCTGGACCGCATACTTGATAGATAATGCCAAATTCACGGCACCCCGGATAAGCCAGCAAACCACACTAATAGAGACTGTTGGGTGTTCAAGGAGGCCGGTAAGATAAATGCCGAAAACAAGGGGCTACACAACAACGATGACGAAGAGCCTCGGCATCCGAACACGGGGGACATAAGAAATTTCCTCCCCAGGTGAAAACGTTCAACATGATCTACGCCACCCACATTCCCAAACGGGAACGAAAGCGAGCACTAAGGGACGTCTATGCGATGGAGCCAGTTGCCCCAAAGTTCAACCCATGGTCAGCCTGTCCGATCACCTTCGATCATAGGGATCACCCTACCAGCATCCGTCACGGCGGTTCAGCCGCATTGGTCCTAGACCCAATCATTAATGGATTTCACCTCACACGAGTCCTTATGGACGGCGGCAGTATCCTGAACCTGCTTTATCAAGACACAATGTGCAAAATGGGCTTCGACCCTTCAAGGATCAAGCCCACCAAAACTACCTTTAAAGGTGTAATTCCAGGAGTAGAGGCCCGTTGCACGGGATCCATAACACTAGAGGTGGTCTTCGGATCTCCGGATAACTTCCGAAGCGAGGAGTTAATCTTCGACATCGTCCCTTTCTGTAGCGGCTATCATGCACTGCTTGGACGAACCGCATTCGCTCGATTCAATGTGGTACCACACTATGCATACCTTAAACTCAAGATGCCAAGACCTCGTGGGGTCATAACAGTCAACGGAAACATGGACCGCTCTCTCTGTACAGAAGAGCATACTGCAGCCCTTGAGGCAGAAGTACAAAGCAGCTCTCTCCGGCAAACCACCAATCCGGCCACAACAACTCCAAACACCGTCAAGCGAGTCTGAAGTACCCCGCAACAGGATCGCCAGGCACGCCAAGAGTGCAACTAGCAGTCCGGCCTCCACTCCAGCCCCATTAAAGCAGCATTCGTGCCGTGCGTACACAATTACGCACTCAAAATACCATGGGCATAGGCGGAGGCGCAATAGTGGAGTAGTCAACAGTGCGGTTCAGCCGCGACATACTTTAATAACCCCCTTTATCTTTCAGGACCCTGCTTCCAGGCAGCCTCTTCAGAAGAGCCGGATTATCGGACTTCCACAGGAGAGAAATCCAAGGAGGCAAAAGGCTTTGCGCACAAAGGGAATACCCAGGTGGAATCTATTCACAATCGTTATACCTGTTTTATATACCTACATGCGGCCCGCCCTTGGATAGGACATGTCAAATAGTCCTATTTACCTCTGCTTAACGCATTCATTCTAAACATACGCTTAGACGTATTAGTCATCAATGAGAGATTATATATAGCGTTAGCTTATTATTCCTATCTGCACATTTTTCATATAAATGTTTATTTACTATTGCATCCGTACACCCTGGTACGTTTAGTTTGCCAGGAGCTTCTTACGACGCCCCTTAATACGGCAAGATAAGCCCACACACTTTCGACGGTACGGCACCCCGGAACTTATAGCATTATATGCATCAGCTCCGAATCATGTCTTGGGTCAATAGTTGGGTTAGCCCGGCTCCCTTGTTTTGGTACCTTACGTTCCATTATATCGGCTAAGGTAGCGCAGGGAGAACTATTGCTTTTGTCCCGGTTCTTCCGGACGAGCACCTCAATAGAGAAAGCCGAAAACTGACCGGCATGATGCGGCGAGAGCTGGTCGCTGTTTGAGATGTCTTAAAATCCTTAAAAAAAATCCGCTTTAGGTGAGGAATCGGCCTCGTCCGATTTAGGCGTATATAGCGCCCCAATTCGGCTTTCCCAATTCTAGGGGCTTTGCTGAAATTTAAAATTATAGACTTCTATGGCTAAGTGAAAGTTATAAAGCGGCATAGTCCGATTGCCTTTTTCGCTGCGCCAAACACCTCCTTTAGGGACCAAATATTTGGATAAAGAGTGTCTGGGTTTTCCACGAACACCCCAGTACTAGTTACGTGGGGGCGGAAGCCGACGGCTGGCCTACTTTCAGAATTTTATAAACAGCCGCATAGAAGGTAATATTTTAAATAAACAAAGCGCTATATAGCGCAAATAACTCCATCTTTATATTACAAAAACGACAGGAGTTCATTCACTCAAAGATTGTGTCCTTTGTACATTCATCGGCCATGAGGCGAGCGCCTTTCATAATGCCATCATAATATTTCTTGGGATAGCGATGCGCCTTGCCAGCCGGTGGTCCATCCTTCACCAGCTTCTTCACATCCAGCTTGCCCCAATGCACGTTCGCACGGGCAAAGGCTCGGTGGGCACCCTCAATGCAAACCGATCGCTTGATCACTTCCAGCCGCGGACATGCATTTACCATCCGCTTTATTAGGCCGAAGTAGCTGGCGGGCAGGGGCTCACCAGGCCACATCCGGAATATGAAACCCTTCATAGCCACTTTGGCCGCCCTGTGGAGTTCAATTAGTTGCTTTATATGGTCACATAGAGGCATTTGGTATTTGGCTCCAACATACTGGGACCAGAACAGCTTCTCCATTGAGCTCCCCTCTTCGGCACGGTAGAACTCCACGGCATCCGATATGTTGCGTGGTAGATCTGCGAATGGCCTTGGGGAGCTCCGAATTCAGGTAAGTAAAAGAAACGCCTCCTCCACATGCTTGCTTTGCATAAAGAATGTCTTACTCGCCGCTATCTTCTTGGCCGCCTGGATTTCCTGCTGGGCCTTTTCAGCTTTGGCCTTGGCGTCTTTCATGCTCAACAGGGCCTTCACAAGTTCAGACTCCTTCGTCTTGAAGTCACGCTCCAAGGACTCGAACTTCTTGCCGAGCTCCTGGATCTCTTGTTGTACCTCGCCCACCCCTAGCATTTTGCTTTTCACACTCAATGCGCTCAATGGACGCCTTGTTTTCGGCCTTGGATAGTGCTTTCTTTAGGGACGCCACTTCGGTCGTGGCCCCTATTGCAAAATCATGACGTTTTTTTAGCGTCACCAATTTTTTTCTTTGTGATATGTGAACGGGGTATCACTCACCTTTGTTCTCTTTGAGCTGCCTCTTCGTGAGGCTGAGCTCTCCCTGGGTCTGCTCTAGGTCCCGCTTGAGTCCGGAGACCTCCGTCGTGGGGGCAGCAGTGGCAAGCAGCACCGCCTGCTTATTCACATAGACACCTAATATTAGACTCCTGGATGAAAATTGACCCTCCATTTGGCTCTTCTTTCCGAACACCAAACAGAGTGTCAGGGGCTACTATCTATCGGGTGATAATTTCACACACTTTTGATTACTTACCTCAAAGCCTGTCAGGAGGCTGGTACAGGCTTCGGTCAATCTGCTTTTGGTGGACCGAACCTTCTGAATCACCGCACTCATAAGAGTACGGTGCTCTTCATCCATGGAAGCACCCCGAAGCGCTTCCAGCAGACTATCCGACGCCTCTGGCGTAATGAAAGTCATCGGCATGGACGGCCCGCCCTCCTTAGCGAGGGGCCGCCTGCCCGAATCCGGAACCTTTAGAGGTTCCGGTACAGTGTCCGGCTGGGAGCCCGACTTGCTGCGGCTCCCATCGGCACAATCTACGGGGATCTTGCTCCCGTGTGCCCAGCGTCTGGAATTTTTCCTTGGGGCGCCTCCAGAGTCGCCTCCCCTTGCTCAGGGAGCCTTTGGGACAACACCTCCATGTCATCCGCAGGCCGAGGGGAAGTGGCCGTTGGGAGCGAATTCATCGCCGAATCGCTCAAAGACCCATCCGAAGAGATACCTCGAGATGGGCCCTGGCCGGACTGCATATGCGTGTTCGACATTATAATAGACTATAAAGCGAAGTCATACTAAAGTACAACGGAAGTGCGGATACTTACGATCTTACTAGGGGCTTCCCCCTGGACAACCACTCCTCCTCGCTGTAGGCGGCCGTGGTGGAGTAATCCGGGAGGGACGCCTTTCCCTTCTTGGGCGTCCTAGCCTCCCCCTCCGGGGCGGCTTTCCTTTTCTTCTCCTCCCCAGTGCGGGGAGATGGAATTTCTTCATGATCCCCCCGCCTTCGCGGGAGGAATATGCCTCGTCGTCCTCGGACGACGAGCCTATGATGGCCTTGCGCCGAGGACCTTTCCTGGTCCTCTGGGCCGCCCTCTTAGTGAAGGAAATATGCCCTAGAGGCAATAATAAAGTTATTATTTATTTCCTTATTTCATGATAAATGTTTATTATTCATGCTAGAATTGTATTAACCGGAAACATAATACATGTGTGAATACATAGACAAACATAGTGTCACTAGTATGCCTCTACTTGACTAGCTTGTTAATCAAAGATGGTTAAGTTTCCTAACCATAGACATGAGTTGTCATTTGATTAACGGGATCACATCATTAGAAGAATGATGTGATTGACTTGACCCATTCCGTTAGCTTAGCACTTGATCGTTTAGTATGTTGCTATTGCTTTCTTCATGACTTATACATGTTCCTATGACTATGAGATTATGCAACTCCCATTTACCGGAGGAACACTTTGGGTGCTACCAAACGTCACAACGTAACTGGGTGATTATAAAGGAGTACTACAGGTGTCTCCGAAGGTACATGTTGGGTTGGCGTATTTCGAGATTAGGATTTGTCACTCCGATTGTCGGAGAGGTATCTCTGGGCCCTCTCGGTAATGCACATCACTATAAGTCTTGCAAGCAATGTAGCTAATGAGTTAGTTACGGAATGATGCATTACGTAACAAGTAAAGAGACTTTCCGGTAACGAGATTGAACTAGGTATTGGATACCGACGATCGAATCTCGGGCAAGTAACATGCCGATGACAAAGGGAACAAAGTATGTTGTTATGCGGTTTGACCGATAAAGATCTTCGTAGAATATGTAGGAGCCAATATGGGCATCCAGGTTCGCTATTGGTTATTGACCAAGAATAGTTCTAGGTCATGTCTACATAGTTCTCGAACCCGTAGGGTCCGCACGCTTAAGGTTTCGATGATAGTTATATTATGAGTTTATGAGTTTTGATGTACCGAAGAAGTTCGGAGTCCCGGATGAGATCGGGGACATGACGAGGAGTCTCAAAATGGTCGAGACGTAAAGATCGATATATTGGACGACTATATTCGGAGTTCGGAAAGGTTCCGAGTGATTCGGGTATTTTTCGGAGTACCGGAGAGTTACGGGAATTCGCCGGGGAGTATATGGGCCTTATTGGGCCATACGGGAATAGGGGAGAGAGGCCAAAAGGAAGGAGGCCTGCGCCCCCCTTTGGTCCGAATTGGACAAGGGGCGCAGCCCCCCTTTCCTTCTTCCTCTCCCCCTCTTTCCCCTTCTCCTACTCCAACAAGGGAGGTGGAATCCTACTAGGACTAGGGAGTCCTAGTAGGACTCCACACTTGGCGCGCCCCTCCTAGGGCCGGCCTCCTCCCCCCTTGCTCCTTTATATACGGGGGCAAGGGGGCACCCCATGACACACAAGTTGATCTACGTGATCGTTCCTTAGCCGTGTGCGGTGCCCCCCTCCACCATATTTCACCTCGGTCATATCGTCGCAAAGCTTAGGCGAAGCCCTGCGCCGGTAGAACATCATCATCGTCACCACGCCGTCGTGCTGACGGAACTCATCCCCGACACTTTGTTGGATCGGAGTCCGGGGATCGTCATCGAGCTGAACGTGTGCTGAACTCGGAGGTGCCGTACGTTCGGTACTTGGATCGGTCGAATCGTGAAGACGTACGACTACATCAACCGTGTTGTCATAACGCTTCCGCTTACGGTCTACGAGGGTATGTGGACATTACTCTCCCCTCTCGTTGCTATGCATCACCATGATCTTGCGTGTGCGTAGGAATTTTTTTGAAATTACTACGTTCCCCAACAGTGGCATCCGAGCCAGGTTTTATGCGTAGATGTCATATGCACGAGTAGAACACAAGTGAGTTATGGGCGATACAAGTCATACTGCTTACCAGCATGTCATACTTTGGCTCAGCGGTATTGTGAGATGAAGCGGCCCGGACCGACATTACGCGTACGCTTACGCGAGACTGGTTTCACCGTTATGAGCACTCGTGCTTAAAGGTGACTGGCGGGTGTCTGTCTCTCTCACTTTAGCTGAATCGAGTGTGGCTACGCCCGGTCCTTGCGAAGGTTAAAACAGCATTAACTTGACAAACTATCGTTGTGGTTTTGATGCGTAGGTAAGAACGGTTCTTGCTAAAGCCCGTAGCAGCCACATAAAATTTGCAACAACAAAGTAGAGGACGTCTAACTTGTTTTTGCAGGACATGTTGTGATGTGATATGGTCAAGACGTGATGCTATATTTTATTGTATGAGATGATCATGTTTTGTAACCAAAGTTATCGGCAACTGGCAGGAGCCATATGGTTGTCGCTTTATTATATGCAATGCAATCACCCTGTGATGCTTTACTTTATCACTAAGCGGTAGCGATAGTCGTAGAAGCATAAGATTGGCGAGACGACAACGATGCTACGATGGAGATCAAGGTGTCGCGCCGGTGACGATGGTGATCATGACGATGCTTCGGAGATGGAGATCACAAGCACAAGATGATGATGGCCATATCATATCACTTATATTGATTGCATGTGATGTTTATCCTTTATGCATCTTATCTTGCTTTGATTGACGGTAGCATTTTAAGATGATCTCTCACTAATTATCAAGAAGTGTTCTCCCTGAGTATGCACCGTTGCAAAAGTTCTTCGTGCTAAGACACCACGTGATGATCGGGTGTGATAGGCTCTACGTTCAAATACAACGGGTGCAAAACAGTTGCACACGCGGAATACTCAGGTTAAACTTGACGAGCCTAGCATATAACAGATATGGCCTCGGAACACGGAGACCGAAAGGTCGAGCGTGAATCATATAGTAGATATGATCAACATATTGATGTTCACCGTTGAAACTACTCCATCTCACGTGACGATCAGACATGGTGTAGTTGATATGGATCACGTAATCACTTAGAAGATTAGAGGGATGTCTATCTAAGTGGGAGTTCTTAAGTAATATGATTAATTGAACTTAAATTTATCATGAACTTAGTCCTAGTAGTATTTTGCAAATTATGTTGTAGATCAATAGCTTGCATTGTTGCTTTCATATGTTTATTTTGATATGTTCCTAGAGAAAATTGTGTTGAAAGATGTTAGTAGCAATGATGCGGATTGGATCCGTGATCTGAGGTTTATCCTCATTGCTGCACAGAAGAATTATGTCCTTAATGCACCGCTAGGTGACAGACCTATTGCAGGAGCAGATGCAGACGTTATGAACGTTTGGCTAGCTCAATATGATGACTACTTGATAGTTTAGTGCACCATGCTTAACGGCTTAGAATCGGGACTTCAAAGATGTTTTGAACGTCATGGACCATATGAGATGTTCCAGGAGTTGAAGTTAATATTTCAAGCAAATACCCAACTTGAGAGATATGAAGTCTCCAACAAGTTCTATGGCTAAAAGATGGAGGAGAATCGCTCAACTAGTGAGCATGTGCTCAGATTGTCTGGGTACTACAATAGCTTGAATCAAGTGGGAGTTAATATTCCAGATAAGATAGTGATTGATAGAGTTCTCTAGTCACCATCACCAAGTTAGTAGAACTTTGTGATGAACTATAGTATGCAAGGGATGACGAAAACGATTCCCGAGCTCTTGGTGATGTTGAAATCGACGAAGGTAGAAATCAAGAAAGAGCATCAAGTGTTGATGGTTGACAAGACCACTAGTTTCAAGTAAAGGACAAAGGGAAAGAAAGGGAACTTCAACTAGAATGACAAGCAAGTTGTCACTCCCACGAAGAAGCCCAAAGCTGAACCAAAGCCTGAAACTGAGTGCTTACACTGCAAAGGAAATGGTCACTGGAAACGGAAATACCCTAAATATTTGGTGGATAAGAAGGATGGCAAACTGAACAAGGGTATATTTGATATACAAGTTATTGATGTGTACCTTACTAGTGTTTATAGTATCCCCTGAGTATTTGATACTTGTTCGGTTGCTAAGATTAGTAACTCGAAACAGGAGTTACAGAATAAACAGAAACTAATTGAGGGTGAAGTGACGATGTGTGTTCTAAGTGGTTCCAAGATTGATATGATCATCATCGCACACTCCCTATACTTTCGGGATTAGTGTTAAACCTAAATAAATGTTATTTGGCATTTGCGTTGAACATGAATATGATTTGATCATGTTTATTGCGATACGGTTATTCATTTAAAGTCGAAGAATAATTGTTGTTCTGTTTACATGAATAAAACCTTTGATGGTCATACACCCAATGAAAATAGTTTGTTGGATCTCAATCGTAGTGATACACATATTCATAATATTGATGCCAAAAGATGCAAAGTTAATAATGATAGTGCAACTTATTTGTGGCACTGCCGTTTGGGTCATATCGGTGTAAAGCACATGAAGAAACTCCATAAAGATGGATTTTCGGAATCACTTGGTTATGAATCATTTGATGCTTGCGAACCGTGCCTTTTGGGCAAGATGACTAAAACTTCGTTCTCCGGAACAATGGAACGAGCTACTGACTTATTGGAAATAATACATACCGATGTATGCGATCCGATGAGTGTTAAGGCTCGTGGCAAGTATCGTTATTTTCTAACCTTCACAGATGATTTGAGCAGATATGGGTATATCTACTTAATGAAACATAAGTCTGAAATAGTTGAAAAGTTCAAAGAATTTCAGAGTGAAGTGGAAAAATCATCGTAACAAGAAAAATAAAGTTTCTATGATCTGATCGTGGAGACAAATATTTGAGTTATGAGTTTGGTCTTCATTTGAAACAATGTGAAATAGTTTCGCAACTCACGCCATCTGGAACACCACAATGTAATGGTGTGTCCGAACGTCGTAATCGTACTTTACTAGATATGGTGCGATCTATGATGTCTCTTACCGGTTTACCACTATCGTTTTGGGGTTATGCATTAGAGACAGCTGCATTCACGTTTAATAGGGCAACATCTAAATCCGTTGAGACGACACCGTATGAACTATGGTTTAGCAGTAAACCTAAGCTGTCGTTTCTTAAAACTTGGAGTTGAGATGCTTATATGAAAAAGGTTTTCAACCTGATAAGCTCGAACCCAAATCGGAGAAGTGCGTCTTCATAGAATACCCAAAGGTAACTATTAGGTACACCTTCTATCACAGATCCGAAGGCAAGTTATTCGTTGCTAAGATGGATCCTTTCTAGAGAAGAAGTTTCTCTCGAAAGAAGTGAGTGGGAGGAAAGTAGAACTTGATGAGGTAATTGTACCTTCTCCCTTATTGGAAAGTAGTTCATCACAGAAATCAGTTCCAGTGATTCCTACACCAATTAGTGAGGAAGTTAATGATGATGATCATGAAACTTCAGATCAAGTTACTACCAAACCTCGTAGGTCTTCCAGAGTAAGATCCGCACCAGAGTGGTACGGTAATCATGTTCTGGAAGTCATGTTACTAGACCATGATGAACCTACGAACTATGAGGAAGCGATGATGAGCCCAGATTCTGCGAAATGGCATGAGGCCATAAAATCTGAGATATGATCCATGTATGAGAACAAAGTATGGACTTTGATTGACTTGCTCAAAGCAAGCCATGTTAAATAAATGGATCTTCAAGAGGAAGACGGACACTGATAGTAGTGTTACTATCTACTAAGCTCGACTTGTTGCGAAATGTTTTCAACAAGTTCAAGGTGTTGAATACGATGAGATTTTCTCACTCGTATCGAAGCTTAAGTCTGACTGAATCATGTTAGCAATTGCCACATTTTATGAAATCTGGCAAATAGATGTCAAAGCTGCATTCCTTAATAGATTTTTTAAAGAAGAGTTGTATATGATGCAACCAGAAAGTTTTGTCAATCCTAAAGATGCTAACAAAGTGTGCAAGCTCCAGCAATCCATCAATGGACTGGTGCAAGCATCTCGGAGTTGGAATATAAGCTTTGATGAGTTGATCAAAGCATATGGTTTTATACAAACTTTTGGAAAGACCTGTATTTACAAGAAAGTGAGTGGGAGCACTAATACATTTCTGATAAGTATATGTGAATGACATATTATTAATTGGAAATGATGTAGAATTTTCTGGAAAGCATAAAGGAGTGTTTGAAAGGAGTTTTTCAAAGAAAGACCTCGGTGAAGCTGCTTACACATTGAGCATCAAGATCTATATAGATAGATCAAGACGCTTGATAAGTTTTTCAATGAGTACATACCTTGATAAATTTTTTGAAGTAGTTCAAAATGGAACAGTCAAAGAAAGAGTTCTTGCCTGTGTTGCAAGGTGTGAAGTTGGCTAAGACTCAAAACCCGACTATGGCAGAAAATAGAAAGAGAATGAAAGTCATTCCGTATGCCTCAGTCATAGGTTCTATAAAGTATGCTATGCTGTGAACCAGACCTATTGTATACCTTGCTTTGTGTTTGGCAAAGGAATACAATTTTGATCTAATAGTAGATCACTGGACAGCGGTCAAGAATATCCTTAGTGAGGACTAAGGAAATACTTCTCGATTATGGAGGTGATAAAAGAGCCCGTCATAAAAAGTTACATCGGTGCAAGCTTTTACACTGATCCAGATGACTCTAAGTCTCAATCTGGATACATATTTAAAGTGGGAGCAATTAGCTAGAGTAGCGCCGTGCAAAGCATTGTAGACATAGAATATTTGCAAAATACATACGACTCTGTAATATGACAGACCCATTGACTAAACTTCTCTCACAAGCAAAACATGATCATACCTTAGTACTCTTTGGGTGTTAATCACATAACGATGTGAACTAGATTATTGACTCTAGTAAACCCTTTGGGTGTTGATCACATGACGATGTGAACTATGGGTATTAACACATATATATGTGAATATTGGTGTTAAATCACATGGCGATGTGAACTAGATTATTGACTCTAGTGCAAGTGGGAGACTGAAGGAAATATGCCCTAGAGGCAATAATAAAGTTATTATTTATTTCCTTATTTCATGATAAATGTTTATTATTCATGCTGGAATTGTATTAACCGGAAACATAATACATGTGTGAATACATAGACAAACATAGTGTCACTAGTATGCCTCTACTTGACTAGCTTGTTAATCAAAGATGGTTAAGTTTCCTAACCATAGACATGAGTTGTCATTTGATTAACGGGATCACATCATTAGAAGAATGATGTGATTGACTTGACCCATTCCGTTAGCTTAGCACTTGATCGTTTAGTATGTTGCTATTGCTTTCTTCATGACTTATACATGTTCCTATGACTATGAGATTATGCAACTCCCATTTACCGGAGGAACACTTTGGGTGCTACCAAACGTCACAACGTAACTGGGTGATTATAAAGGAGTACTACAGGTGTCTCCGAAGGTACATGTTGGGTTGGCGTATTTCGAGATTAGGATTTGCCACTCCGATTGTCGGAGAGGTATCTCTGGGCCCTCTCGGTAATGCACATCACTATAAGCCTTGCAAGCAATGTAGCTAATGAGTTAGTTACGGAATGATGCATTACGTAACGAGTAAAGAGACTTTCCGGTAACGAGATTGAACTAGGTATTGGATACCGACAATTGAATCTCGGGCAAGTAACATGCCGATGACAAAGGGAACAAAGTATGTTGTTATGCGGTTTGACCGATAAAGATCTTCGTAGAATATGTAGGAGCCAATATGGGCATCCAGGTTACACTATTGGTTATTGACCAATAATAGTTCTAGGTCATGTCTACATAGTTCTCGAACCCGTGGGTCCGCACGCTTAAGGTTTCGATGACAGTTATATTATGAGTTTATGAGTTTTGATGTACCGAAGAAGTTCGGAGTCCCGGATGAGATCGGGGACATGACGAGGAGTCTCGAAATGGTCGAGACGTAAAGATCGATATATTGGACGACTATATTCGGAGTTCGGAAAGGTTCCGAGTGATTCGGGTATTTTTCGGAGTACCGGAGAGTTACGGGAATTCGCCGGGGAGTATATGGGCCTTATTGGGCCATACGGGAATAGGGGAGAGAGGCCAAAAGGAAGGAAGCCTGCGCCCCCCCTCTGGTCCGAATTGGACAAGGGGCGCAGCCCCCCTTTCCTTCTTCCTCTCCCCCTCTTTCCTCTTCTCCTACTCCAACAAGGGAGGTGGAATCCTACTAGGACTAGGGAGTCCTAGTAGGACTCCACACTTGGTGCGCCCCCTCCTAGGGCCGGCCTCCTCCCCCCTTGCTCCTTTATATACGGGGGCAAGGGGGCACCCCATGACACACAAGTTGATCTACGTGATCGTTCCTTAGCCGTGTGCGGTGCCCCCCTCCACCATATTCCACCTCGGTCATATCGTCGCGAAGCTTAGGCGAAGCCTTGCGCCGGTAGAACATCATCATCGTCACCACGCCGTCGTGCTGACGGAACTCATCCCCGACACTTTGCTGGATCGGAGTCCGGGGATCGTCATCGAGCTGAACGTGTGCTGAACTCGGAGGTGCCGTACGTTCGGTACTTGGATCGGTCGAATCGTGAAGACGTAGGACTACATCAACCGCGTTGTCATAACGCTTCCGCTTACGGTCTACGAGGGTATGTGGACATTACTCTCCCCTCTCGTTGCTATGCATCACCATGATCTTGCGTGTGCGTAGGATTTTTTTTGAAATTACTACGTTCTCCAACACTTAGGCCCTTCGCCCCCCGGATAGGGCGGCCCTTTCCTTCTCCTTCTCCTCCTCCTCTTCGTGGAGGAGTGTGCCTCGTCGTTTCGGACGAGGCGTCTGGTGCGACCTTACGTCGGAGACCCTTCCTGGTCCCCAGGGCCTTCTTTTCGGCCTTCTTTTCCGGCGCCTTGTAGGGCACCGGAACTAGCATCTCCGTCAGGAGAGCGGTCGCCGGACCTTCTGGCAGTGGAGCCGGACAGTCGACCCACTCCGCCATCTCCACGTACTCCTGATTAAAGTACACACGATGACTTAAAATCCTCCCATGAGTATGCTGGGAAAACTACATCTGGTGATGGTTAGAAAACTCACCGGAGGGGGGGTGGGGGTGGAGTCCGCGGTCCTCGGACATGGGAGGAGGTATTTCGGAGGCCTTGAATAGCACCTTCCATGTGTCCTTGTGTGTCGTGCCGTATAGCTCTTGAAGTGTCTGGTGTTCGGCAGGGACGAACTCCCACAGACTAAAAGCCTGTCGTTGGCACGGAAGGATTCGGCGGACGAGCATGACCTGGACCACGTTGACAAGCTTGATTTTCTTGTCAATCATATTCTTGATACAGTTCTGCAGTCCGGTCAGCTCCGCAGGTTTGCCCCAGGCCAGGCCCTTCTTTTCCCGGGAGGTGAGCCGCATGGGAATTCCGGATCAGAATTCGGGGGCCGCCACCCAGTTGACGTCGTGCTGCTCGGTGATGTAGAACCACCCCGATTGCCACCCTTTCACGGTCTCCGCGAAGGAGCCATCAAGCCAGGTGACGTTGGGCATCTTGCCCACCATGGCGCCTCCACACTCCGCTTGCTGGCCGCTCACGATCTTCGGCTTCACGCAGAAGATTTGTAGCCACAAGCCGAAGTGGGGCTTGATAGAGAGGAAGGCCTCGCACACGACGATGAACGCCGAGATGTTGAGGACGAAGTTTGGGGCTAGATCATGGAAGTCCAGACCATAGTAAAACATAAGCCCGTGGACGAAGGGATGAAGTGGAAATCCCAGTTCACGGATGAAGTGGGCAAGGAACACGACCCTCTCGTGGGGTCCCAGAGTCGGAATGATCTGCCCTGCATCCGACAGCCGGTGCGCAATATCTGCGGCCAAGTATCCGGCCGCCCGGAGCTTCGTGATATGCTCCTCCTTCATGGTGGAGGCCACCCACTTGCCCCCGGCTCCGGACATGTTTGTCTGTGCGGAGAAGGTGTGAACTAGGGTGCTGGAGCTTGAGGGTACGAGAATGGATAAGCAGAGGGGGAAGAAGGCGTGGGTAAAAATGGGGAAATCCTTATCCCTTTATAGAGGCGACAAAAACGGTGCGCCTCCCCACTTGCCTGTCGAAGATCACTTATTTACCAGGCGCCGCGATTGATGGTGCGGTTGGGTTACCCATACCTGTATTGATGGGAATCCCGTGATAAGGGGACATGATCTCTGCTTCGACAAGACGTGCCGAGGAAACCGCCTCGCAATATGCGCTGTGGCTGGTTGTGGGAAAACGGTTCGAATAATGACTCGATCGTAGTGTCATGTCACGTCGTTTGTATTCGTTAGTAGATTACATTTGTGGAATATCGTTCTCTCTACGGTGGTATGTCAAGATCATCTTGTGGATCCAAACACGATTTAAGTGTTCGATAGTTACTTTGGAGTATTCGGAGATGGAACCCGCCTTGCAATGCCGAAGACAAACTGCGCGCCAGACTCATCGTCATTGAAGCCTGGTTCAGGGGCTACTGAGGGAGTCCCGGATTAGGGGGTATCCGGATAGCCGGACTATATACTTTGGCCGGACTGTTGGACCGTGAAGATACAAGACTGAAGACTTTGTTCCGTGTCCGGATGGGACTCTCCTTTGCGTGGAAGACAAGCTTGGCGATCCAGATTTTAGATTTCCTTCTTTGTAACCGACTCTGTGTAAACCCTAGCCCCCTCCGATGTCTATATAAACCGGAGGGTTCGGTCCGTATGAGGACGATCACAACAATCATAATCATCATAGGGTAGCTTCTAGGGTTAGCCTCTACGGTCTCGTGGTAGATCAACTCTTGTAATACTCATATCATCAAGATCAATCAAGCAGGAAGTAGGGTTTTACCTCCATCGAGAGGGCCCGAACCTGGGTAAAACATTGTGTCCCTTGCCTCCTGTTACCATTAGCCTTAGACGCACAGATCGGGACCCCCTACCCGAGATCCACCGGTTTTGACACCGACAGTGACAGTGGAGTATCTAGGTGACATTAGAGTTGGTTGATGTGTATCATATGGTGTTATTTTAGTATGAACTCTAGGGTTGTTTGTGACACTTATAGGAATAGCTCGATAGATTGATCGAAAAGGATAACTTTGAGGTGGTTTCTTACCCTATAACAATTTCATCTTATGCTCTCTGCTATATAAGAACTTTGGAGTGATTCTTTATCGCACGTTGAGGGATTATTATATGATTCAATTATGTTAGCACTGTTGAGAGATTGAACTAGTGAAAGTATGAACCCTAGGCCTTGTTTCTAAGCATTGTAGTACCAATTGTGCTCCGTTTTATCACTTGCTACCTTGTTGTTTATATATTTTCAGCTTACAAAAACCTATATCTACTCTCCATACTACACTTGTATCACCATCTCTTCGCTGAACTAGTGCATGCATACAATTTACCATTGTATTAGGTGTGTTGGGGACATAGGAGATTTCTTGTATTTGATTGCAGGGTTGTTTGCGAGAGACCATCTTCATCCTATGCCTCCCGCGGATTGATAAACCTTAGGTCATCCACTTGAGGCAAAATTGCTATTGTCCTACAAAACTCTGCGCTTGGAGGTCCAACACGAGTACACAAGAATAAGTTGTGTAGTAAACATCAGTAAGCTCACCACATAAGGTACAAGAAAACAAGACCTGCTACATGTATGCAACCAAACAACCGCTTAGTTGCAGCAGCACAGACAATGCAGGTAACAAAACACTTTGCTAGAATCGGTGCTACGATGCAGGCAAGCAGTATGCAGGCAATCAAATGATTTGCAGATGATTGTTTTTAGCTCGCATTTGCTCAACCACGCCCAACTAGGACAAGTATGCAAAGGGGCAAAAAATGAGGCAGGCAACCAAACACGCCCTGCATGTCTTGAATATTAGCACCTGTCCAAGACACCTGTAGACACAAAAACTGCGGATAGTAAAACTAAACCTAGCCCTCAAATTGCCAGGCAGTTGTTGGCATCCATTTGCGTGATTTGGTCGATTTGAGCCGTTAGATGGGCTATCAATTTTCACCTTCACCATACTTTTTTTGGGACAACTGCCATAAAGAGATGGTACTCTAGAAAAAAACCTAAGATATGTGGTTCTTCAGGCCTTATCTGTCAGCCGGCTAACTGATACTTCTCCAACGTATCTATAATTTTTTATTGTTCCATGCTATTATATTACCCGTTTAGGATGTTTATGGGCTTTACTTTACACTTCTATATCATTTTTGGGACTAACCTACTAACCGGAGGCCTAGCCTGTATTGCTATTTTTTTTGCCTATTTCAGTGTTTCGAAGAAAAGGAATACCAAACGGAGTCCAAATGGAATGAAACCTTCGGGAGCGATCTTTTTGGAACAAACGTGATCCAGAGGATTTGGAGTGCAAGTCAAGAAGCAATCGAGGAGACCACGAGGGTGGAGGGCGCCCCCCCTACTGGGCGCGCCCCCTATCTCGTGGGCCCCTCGGGCATCCACCGGCCTACTTATTCCTCCTATATATACCCACGTACCCTGAGAACATCAGGGGCGACCACGAAAAACTATTTCCACCACCATAACCTTCTGTATCTGCGAGATCCCATCTTGGAGCCTTCGTCGGTGCTCCGCCGGAGGGGGAATCAACCATGGAGGGTTTCTACATCAACACCATAGCCTCTCCGATGAGTTGTGAGTAGTTTACCACAGACCTTCGGGTCCATAGTTATTAGCTAGATGGCTTCTTCTCTCTTTTTGGATCTCAATACCATGTTCTCCTCGATCTTCTTGGAGATCTATTCGATGTAACTCTTTTTGCGGTGTGTTTGTCGAGATCCGATGAATTGTGGGTTTATGATCAAGTTTATCTATGATAAATATTTGAATCTCCTCTGAATTCTTTTATGTGTCATTAAGTTATCTTTGCAAGTCTCTTCGAATTATCAGTTTGGTTTGGCCTACTAGATTGATCTTTCTTGCAATGGGAGAAGTGCTTAGCTTTGGGTTCAATCTTGCGGTGTCCTTTTCCAGTGACAGCAGGGGCAACAAGGCACATATTGTATTATTGCCATCGAGGATAAAAAGATGGGGTTTATATCATATTGCATGAGTTTATCCCTCTACATCATGTCATCTTTCTTAATGCGTTACTCTGTTCTTTACGAACTTAATACTCTAGATGCATGCTGGATAGCGGTCGATGTGTGGAGTAATAGTAGTAGATGCAAGCAGGAGTCGGTCTACTTGTCACGGACGTGATGCCTATATACATGATCATGCCTAGATAATCTCATAATTATTCGCTTTTCTATCAATTGCTCGATAGTAATTTGTTCACCCACCGTAATACTTATGCTATCTTGAGAGAAGCCACTAGTGAAACCTATGGCCCCCGGGTCTATCTTTTATCATATAAGCTTTCAATCTACTTTTATTTGCATCTTTACTTTTCCAATCTATATTATAAAATACCGAAAATATATTTATCTTATCATATTATCTCTATCAGATCTCACTTTCCCAAGTGGCAGTGAAGGGATTGACAACCCCTTTGTTGTGTTGGTTGCGAGTTCTTGTTTGTTTGTGTAGGCGTGTGGGACTTCTAAGGAGCCTCCTACTGGATTGATACCTTGGTTCTCAAAAACTGAGGGAAATACTTACGCTACTATTGCTGCATCACCCTTTCCTATTCAAGGAAAACCAACGCAAGCTCAAGACGTAGCAAGAAGGATTTCTAGCGTCATTTCTGGGGAGGTCTTCGCTCAAGTCAAGACATACCAAGTACCCATCACAAACTCATCTCTCTCGCATTTACATTATTTGTCATTTGCCTCTCGTTTTCCTCTCCCCCACTTCACCCTTGCCATTTTATTCGCCCTCTCTTTCCCAATCTCCTCTCTCTTTCGCCTGCCCTCTTCTTCTTCCTCACTCTTGTTTACCATTATGTTTGAAATTGGGGAGATTATCATCAATATGGACAATAATGATAATATTGAAAATTCTGATGCTCCTGCTGAAGAACCCCCTATCTTGCATACTAAAAGGTTTCGAATCGGTAGTGGCAGTATTATCGAAAAAGGGGTTATTCAAGATTTCTTTACTTGTGCCGGTGCTTTACCCTCTATGGGTGGTTCTATTCTTCATAGAACTAGTAGTCTAGCGGATGCTATCGCTATGCTTGTAGTTGAGCTTTAAAGACAATTTATGCATATGCATCGTTGCATACAAAGAATTTTCCTGGAATTTTCTAATATTGAGCATTCTTCTGTTAAGCGCGCCGCTACTATCTTTTTGGCTCATGAGTTTAGATTTATAATAAGAGAGGCCAAAGAAATCTTTGCGCACTATAGGGTGGACGCCGGTCGTCCTCCCATAGAGGTAATCCTCTTTGATCAAGAGGAAATTAGGCGTTTTCACTATGTTGCTTTTAATGAAAACCTTAGGAAAAAAGGTTCCTACCAGTGTCCTAGTTGATAGAATTTCTGAACTTAATAATGATTTTGCTCTTCGAAACAATGAGCTAGGATACTCTCTTGAGTATAGGCTCACAAAGTTCTGCCAAAAGAATGCTTATAATGATGAATTAGTTGTGCAATATGAAGGGCCAAAGGAGGAACCATACCTCCTGAGATTGATCTTGGGGACTTTTGTCCTGTTAAATTTAGCCCTTTTGATTACTTTTGCTTGCCTCAAAGAAAACTTGCTGCCGAACGTAGAGAATATGAGATGAGTTTTCGTGATCTATCTTATTATTATGGCACCACTTAGATCTATCCTCGCTTTTCTGCCTAGCTACGGGCGTTAAACGATAGCGCTAGTTGGGAGGCAACCCAATTTTATTTGTGTTTTTTGTTTTTGTTTCTGTTAGTAATAAATTTTGCATCTACCTTCTGTTTAGATGTGTTTTTATGTTTTAACTAGTGTTTGTGCCAAGTAGAACCTATAGGATAACCTATGGTGATAGTTAATTTGATTCTGCTGAAAAACAGAAACTTTGCGCGCACGAAAATAATTTTAAGCTTGGGGATGCCCAAGGCACCCCAAGATATTCAAGAATAGCCAAAAGACTAAGCTTGGGGATGCCCCCGGAAGGCATCCCCTCTTTCGTCTTCGTTTATCGATAACTTTACTTGGAGCTATATTTTTATTCGCCACATGATATGTGTTTTGCTTGGAGCGTCTTGTATGATATTAGTATTTGCCTTTTAGTTTTCCACAATCATCCTTGCTTTACACACCTTTTGGGAGAAGCCCACTTGATTAGAATTTATTAGAATACTCTATGTGCTTCACTTATATCTTTTGAGCTAGATAGTTTTTGCTCTAGTGCTTCACTTATATCTTTTAGAGGACGGGGGTGGCTTAATTTTGAAGAAATTGTTGATCTCTCATGCTTCACTTATATTATTATGAGAGTCTTTTAGAACATCATGGTATTTGCTATGGTTATAAATTTGGTCCTAGAATGATGAGCATCCAAGTTGGGTATAATAAAAACTATCATAGAAAGTGCATAAAACACTAGGATCAATTTGATGCTTGATAAATGTTTTGAGATATAGAGGTGGTAATGTTAAAGTCATGCTAGTGGGTAATTATGAAATTGAGAAATACTTGTGTTGAAGTTGGCAAGTCCCGTAGCATGCACGTATGGTGAAAGTTATGTGACAAATTTGTTGCATGAGGTGCTCTTTTAATTGTCTTCCTTATGAGTGGAGGTTGGGATTGCGCGATGGTTAACTCCTACCAACCCTTCCCCTAGGAGCATGCGTAGTAGTACTTTGCTTCGAGGGCAAGTAGACTTTTGCAATAAGTATATGAGTTCTTTATGACTAATGTGAGTCCATGGATATACGCACACTCACCCTTCCATTTTGCTAGCCTCTATTATACCGCACAACTTTCGCCGGTATCATGCACCCATTATTTACCTTCATCAAAACAGCCACCATACCTACCTATTATGGCATTTCCATAGCCATTCCGAGATATACTGCCATGCAAATTTCCACCGTTCCATTATTATGACATGCTCCATCATTGTCATATTGCTCTTTGCATGATCATGTAGTTGACATTGTATTTGTGGCAAGGCCACCCTCATAATTTTCATACATGTCACTCTTGATTCATTGCATATCCCGGTACACCGTCGGAGGCATTCATATAGAGTCATATTTTGTTCTAAGTATTGAGTTGTAATTCTCGAGTTGTAAATTAATAAAAGTGTGATGATCTTCATTATTAGAGCATTGTCCCAAGTGAGAAAAGGATGATGAGGACTATGATTCCCCCACAAGTCAGGATGAGACTTTGGACTTTAAATTTAAAAAAAGAGAAAAAAGCGAGGCCAAAATGCCCACTAAATAAAAAAGAAAGGCCAAATAAAAAAAGGAAGGCCAAATAAAAAAATAAAAAACTGAGAGAAAAAGAGAGAAGGGACAATGCTACTATCTCTTTTCCACACTTGTGCTTCGAAATAGCACCATGATCTTCATGATAGAGAGTCTCTTGTGTTATCAGTTTCATATACTAGTGGGAATTTTTCATTATAGAACTTGGCTTGTATATTCCAATGATGGGCTTCCTCAAAATGCCCTAGGTCTTCGTGAGCAAGCGAGTTGGATGCACACTCACTTAGTTTCTTTTGTTGAGCTTTCATACATTTATAGCTCTAGTGCATCTGTTGCATGGCAATCCCTACTCACTCACATTGATATCTATTGATGGGCATCTCCATAGCCCGTTGATACGCCTAGTTGATGTGAGACTATCTTCTCCCCTTTTTTGTCCTCACAACCACCACTATATACCACCATAGTGCTATGTCCATGGCTTGCGCTCATGTATTGCGTAAGAGTTGAAAAAGCTGAAGCGCGTTAAAAAGTATGAACCAATGGCTTGGCTGAAACCAGGGTTGTGCATGATGGGAGTATTTTGTGTAATGGAAATGAAGCATGGCCTAAACTATATGATTTTGTAGGGATAAGCTTTCTTTGGCTATGCTATTTTGATAGGACATGATTATTTGTTAGTATGCTTCGAAGTATTACTATGTTTATGTTTTATAAGCTTTTATCTTGAATCATTTGGATCTGAACAATCACGCCACAATAAAGAAAATTACATTGAGAATTATGTTAGGTAGCATTCCACATCAAAAATTCTGTTTTTATCATTCACCTACTCGAGGACGAGAAGGAATTAAGCTTCGGGATGCTTGATACGTCTCCAACGTATCTATAATTTTTGATTGTTCCATGTTATTATATTACCCGTTTTGGATGTTTATGGGCTTTACTTTACACTTTTATATCATTTTTGGGACTAACCTACTAACCAGAGGCCCAACCCGTATTGCTATTTTTTTTTTCCTATTTCAGTGTTTCGAAGAAAAGGAATACCAAACGGAGTCCAAATGGAATGAAACCTTCAGGAGCGATCTTTTTGGAACAAACGTGATCCAGAGGACTTGGAGTGCAAGTCAAGAAGCAATCAAGGAGGCCACGAGGGTGGAGGGCGCGCCCCCCCTATTGGGCGCCCCCTATCTCGTGGGCCCCTCAAACATCCACCGACCTACTTCTTCCTCCTATATATACCCATGTACCCCGATAACATCAGGGGTGACCACGAAAACTATTTCCACCACCGTAACCTTCTGTATCCGCGAGATCCCATCTTGGAGCCTTTGTCGGTGCTCCGCCGGAGGGGGAATCAACCACGGAGGGCTTCTACACCAACACCATAGCCTCTCCGATGAGTTGTGAGTAGTTTGCCACAGACCTTCGGGTCCATAGTTATTAGCTAGATGGCTTCTTCTCTCTTTTTGGATCTCAATACCATGTTCTCCTCGATCTTCTTGGAGATCTATTCGATGTAACTCTTTTTGCGGTGTGTTTTTCGAGAATTGATGAATTGTGGGTTTATGATCAAGTTTATCTATGCGAAATATTTGAATCTCCTCTGAATTCTTTTATGTGTGATTAAGTTATCTTTGCAAGTCTCTTCGAATTATCAGTTTGGTTTGGCCTACTAGATTGATCTTTCTTGCAATGGGAGAAGTGCTTAGCTTTGGGTTCAATCTTGCGGTGTCCTTTCCTGGTGACAGCAGGGGCAGCAAGGCACGTATTGTATTGTTGCCATCGAGGATAAAAAGATGGGGTTTATATCATATTAGATGAGTTTATCCCTCTACATCATGTCATCTTTCTTAATGCGCCACTCTGTTCTTTATGAACTTAATACTCTAGATGCATGCTGGATAGCGGTGGACGTGTGGAGTAATAGTAGTAGATGCAGGCAGGAGTCGGTCTACTTGTCACGGACGTGATGCATATATACATGATCATGCCTAGATAATCTCATAATTATTCGCTTTTCTATCAATTGCTCGACAGTAATTTGTTCACCCACCATAATACTTATGCTATCTTGAGAGAAGCCACTAGTAAAACCTATGGCCCCCGAGTCTATCTTTTATCATATAAGCTTTCAATCTACTTTTATTTGCATCTTTACTTTTCCAATCTATATTTTAAAATACCAAAAATATATTTATCTTATCATATTATCTCTATCAGATCTCACTTTCGCAAGTGGGCGTGAAGGGATTGACAACCCCTTTATTACATTGGTTGCGAGTTCTTGTTTGTTTGTGTAGGTGCGTGGGACTTCTGAGGAGCCTCCTACTGGATTGATACCTTGGTTTCAAAAAATGAGGGAAATACTTACGCTACTATTGCTGCATCACCCTTTCCTCTTCAAGGAAAACCAATGCAAGCTCAAGACGTAGCACTAACCCACTGCTTAACCCCCCCTCCCCCCACAAGAAAGGCCACCCGATCGTTCGCTTCAAACTGTAGTTCTATGCAAACTCACCCCTCACAATCCCTCTCCTCTAGTGACATAAGGCGAACCCAGGGTGCGCGTCCACCATCACATCAGAACGATGCCCCAACTTTCCCGTCCCCATATTTGTTTATCACACAACAAGAACACTAGCCGTACGCACATTCTCCTCCCAATGCTCAATTTTTTATTTTGTGTGTGAACTATAATAGTGTGAAAGCCAGTGTCATCAAGGCAAGAACTAAGCCGCCCGAGGAGGATATGGGTGACGACGATGCGCTTGACCTCTTTAGCTCTATTTTAATTCTATATGCCCATGAAGTTTTGTGTTGCCCCTTCCCTCCTCCTTGGTTCAGAATGTCTAGATCATAACCCCTAATTCGTGAGTTTCTGACAAAATTTCCTTGTGGTTTTCAATCAATTGATGTACCTATATTGCATGAAGATTACCTTCTCCACCATTTTCTCCATGAATGCATGATGGTTCTTTGTTGTCGTGGCTCCGGTCTAGCTACTCGTTGCCAGCATCTATGTGCACCGTCTCTATTTATTTAATTAGATAGATTGATTCTTAACGGGAGCCTGTTCAGAAGGAAATATGTGTTAGGTAACATTGCATGGAAAACAAAAAATTTCTACACACACGCAAGATCTATCCATGGAGATGCTTAGCTAAGAGAGGGAGAGAGCATCTACATACCCTTGTAGATCTCTAAGCAGAAGCGTTTATTACACGGTTGATGTAGTCATACTCTTCGTGATCCGATCATGATCCAACCGATCTAGTGCCGAACGGACGACACCTCCGAGTTTAGCACAGTGCGGCTTGATGATGTTTCCTCCTTCTTGATCCAGCAAGTGGGAGAGGAGAAGTAGATGGGATCACAACCAACATGATGGTGTGGTGGTGATGGTGGCGGTGGAGCACCGACAACGCTTCGCTGACTATCGCCGGGACGAGGCGGTGGAACTACGGAGTAACGGGAGAGAGAGGGGTGCCAAGGGCTTGGTGTATCCTCTTGGGGTGCGCCTCCCCTCTATATATAGGTGGAGGGGCGTGGGAAACATCCCTCCAAGCCCTAGGGCGCAACTAAGGGGGAGAGGACTTGGACTCCAAGTCCAATCCTATTCCTACTAGGACTCCTTCCTTTTCTGCATTCCCTAGCCACATGGGCTTTTGAGGACTTGGTGCACCTAGCCCAATAAGGCCAAGGCTCCTCCCCACAGCCCATGATATCCCTTGGGTCGTGGTGAACCCACTTTTGGACTTTCGGACCCCTCCGGAATCCTCCGGAACCTTCTAGAAGCTTACTGGTACAATACCGAAAAAACTGCACCTTTTTCCGGAACCCAAAATATGACTTTCCATATATAAATCTTTAACTCTCGGCCATTCCAAGACTCCACGTGATGTCCGGGTCCTCATCCAGGACTCCAAACAACATTTAGTTACCACTCATTAAATATTCCAATACTACTCTAGCATCAACGAACGTTAAGCGTGCGACCCTACGGGTTTGGGAATTATGTAGTCATGACCGAGACACCTCTCCGGTCAATAACGAATAGTGGAACTTGGATGCCCATATTGATTCCTACACATTCCATGAAGATCTTTTTTCGGTTGAACCTTTATGACAAACATATGTAATTCCCTTTGTCTATCGGTATGTTACTTGCCCGAGGTTCGATCGTCGGTATCTCTATCCCTAGTTCAATCTCGTTACCGGCAGGTCTCTTTACTCGTTCCGTAATACATCATCTTGCAACTAACTCCTTAGTCACTTTTCTTGCAAGCTTCTTGTGATGTGTATTACCAGAGGGCCTAGAGATACCTCTGTGATACATGGAATGACAAATCCCAATCTCGATTCACACCAACTCAACAGACACCTTCAAAGATACCTGTAGAGCATCTTTATGATCACCCAGTTATGTTGTGACATTTGATAGCACACAAGGTATTCTCCGGTATCCGGGAGTTGAATGATCTCATGGTCGAAGGAACATGTATTTAACATTAAGAGAGCAGTAGCAATAAACTGAACGAGCATATTCTATGCTAACGGTTGGGTCTTGTCCATCACATCATTCTCCTAATGATGTGATCCCATTATCAAATGACAACTCATGTATATGGTTAGGAAACCTTAACCATCTTTGATCAACGAGCTAGTCTAGTAGAGGCTCACTAGGGACACGGTATTTGTTTATGTATCTACACATGTATTTAAGTTTCTGGTCAATACAATTCTAGCATGAATAATAAACCTTTATCATGATTAAGGGAATATAATAATAACCATTTTATTATTGCCTCTAGGGCATATTTCCATCAATATGTACACCATTCATATTACCTGCAGCTAAGAGGTTGTAAATGTGAGTGATTGATGGTACACAAAGAGTAGGTTTTTAAAACTTATTATTGACAAAATCTAAGGAAGGTTGAATGAATGACTTTGCTTATATCTAGATTTTTCTCTCTCCATTTAAGTACTTGATAATTTACTCATCTTACATTTCATTCCATCTCTGACAAGTATTGGATGTCACCGCACACCGCTTAATACCTGGTTCATTTGCTTATATGTATACATGTATAAGGTATCATGATTTAATGTAAGATATGTAATATTTATATACAATAAAATGTTCTCACTTAGTTAAGAGACTTTGTACTTGTGATGCAAGGTAGGAAGACTATGTCATAGTGAAAATTGGTAAGATTTCTCAATAAATAATAGCATGCTATATGTTCTTTGAAGTTTACCCCCCAAAAAGAACTCATTTGGAAAATGGGGAATGTATTAGATCTTGTTAGTTTAGATAAGTAGTATCATAGTTTGAACGTCAAAATTATTTAATTCCAAAGTTGTTTTGCATGGGCAGTTTTACCCAAGTGCAATCATCATCTAACTTTATGCACATGATCTCAATAAAAACATAAATGCTATAATGATTCTTCAGAGTAAGTTGTGTTCACTAAAGTTATTGGTTGTGTATGAGGAAGATGATGTTGAAGAATGCAAGGGTGTTTCTTCATTAAGTGACATCAATGACCTCAACCATGTTGCATGTCTTCTATTTTTTTAGTTCCTATCCATTTGCTACTAAACTATGTCGTGATGGTACGACCTATATTATTATTGAGAACTAAGAGCTAAACCATCACAAGTTAAACATGAACGTTTCTTTTAATTAAGGTATATTTTTCAGATTTTATCATTCTATTGTGCTGGTTTGTTTGCTTCAACAGTAATATCATTATCATCTAGATACATTGCATTTTTGCCGAAACAATTAACAATTTCATGTGCACAACTTTCACTTTGTATTCCGTCTGCTATAAAACCTCCATTTGTTTATTTTCCCTGGCTTCACTTGGATAACATGAAGGTCATTGTAGGTAATTTGTGCAATGAAAATATCAACATGTAATGTTCCTTACCATTTTCTTTTGTTTTACCAAAATAATCCAATTGTTATTGTCAGTGCATAGGGTACTAGAGGGTGCCTTACTATGATGATATATGTGCTAATAATAGGCGGCTCAATTGTTGTCAATATCAAATGTTATTTAATATTTGCTTTACAAGTTAATTCCAACAAATAATCTATATAGTATGTGTTGCACAGGTCATATGTTGAATTTGAATGGACCTTTCTGCTTGGTGATATTGACAGAAACTAACCATTTTCTTTAAACAAAGGAAGCAGCAGGTAACTTCCGAAGTTGAGCACCTTAGCCCGAGAAAAAAACCTGGGTATGAACAACACAAAGCGTTGATAGGACGTGTTTGGAATTTCATTGTAGTGTTTGTGGCTGAAATGGGCAAACTTGGCAGTGAAAAAATTATTAAGGCATTGCTCTACACTTTTTGTGGAGTTTGATTTTGTTTTTGTGCTATGGTTTGTTGATTTTCCACTCCATGATAATGTAAATTATATGTAAACCTGTCTATTGAGTTCTATTGTATGTTGCTACCGCCTTACTTTTCTCGCTTATATTTATTTTGTTTGCTCAAGATGAGCATAATCAGAGCTGGTGCTTTTGATGCATCCATGTTTGTCTATGAGTGTTATTCTATCATATGATACAAATGGGGATCTTGCAAGCATATAACCATCTTAACATTCATGTTTTGTGTCTATTTTTATCCACTTACCTAACACAAACTGAAGGGCAAAATGGATAGGCGTGACAACATGCTCTATCAATGATCTAGTATATTCAATAATTCGTGAAAAAAGTCTAAGAGTGTCGAAAGCCATAATACACATTGCCTTCATCAACTACAAGAGCTAAACTTCCCTAATTAGGGCCCGACTAGTCGCATTAATTTTTTGACACAAAATGCGTATTGGTCAACACTATTACTTTTTGTGATAATCCACAAGTACAAGATATGCCATTCATGTAGGTCAATAGACAGTGGCCGATGAGAAGAGTGAGCAAATAAAACCTTGTGCGAGGTGGTAACGAACCATTAAATGATTGCATTTGAACCAAAAACATGTGTTGTCCCTTATAAGTGATGTAGAAAACATGTGTCATGAGGTTTTATCCATGACCGTCTCTATACTAATGAAATTAATTGACAAAGAGTAGTTCTTGATAAAAATAATTTGTTGACTTATAAGCCCCATTAAGACGATAGAATTAATAAAATTGACACCATATCTCCGGATCTCTACACAACAAGGTACACATAATCCTAGCAAATCCTATATATGACTGAATAGGTAATTTCCACTAACTTACTCCTTTTAATGTGTAAGCATGGATGGGGAAGCGACTCACCTAACCATGCAACCATGATGGAAAAGGTTTTCAATTTCATTATGATACTTATATTCATTCATATTTTAGCTATTGTGGGAATTCTTTATACCCACTAACTCAATTATATTAACATGGAACTATTCCAACTCATCACCCTACCATGCATACACACGAAATTTAGTTCTCTCAACATGCAACTATTTCAACTCAACATGACACTATGCATGTGAAAAGACCCAACTTAATATGCACCATACATGCTACTCCCTCCGGATTGGTACATTAGTCAGGCACGGGTTTTAGGTCTTTGATTTGACTAATAAAACATGTATAATATGCCATAAAAACTGATCTTAAGATATATTTTTTATAAAATATAATACATGTTTCCATAATTAAATTGAAGACCTAAAATACGTGCCTGACTTATAAACCTAACAAGTGGGAGTACTCATCTTCAATAAATATTTACAACTATGTAATAATTAAATATAGTAAATTTTATATCTCTACAACTACTACAATACAACAAATTTTAAATTTGGGACTAGCCATCGATCCTGAGGCGGAGGCACTTCTTAGCTGTTGATTTCTTCCATGGAGTGAATCCCTATCATTTATCATAGCAAACTCGACTGATCCAAGACACGTCACAGATTAATGAGTCTAAAGACATTGTGATTGAGTAATAGCATTGGATCGGTTCGGGTCCTCCTGAAGTTTTAATTAGAGCTTGCCATTAATGAGTCTAAAGACATTGTGATTGAGTAATACATGGTTTACCCCCAATTAAAAGAAGAAGCAAATAGACTAAAATCCAGAAGCGTCCCATGTATAATCAAAGACGGACAACAAACATATAAGCAAAACATTTTTTCATAGTCAACAAGTCAAAGAAGAATATGACATAAAAAGACAAAGTCAACCACATGGGCAAGAAGCAAAGAGGGTCAAACCTAGAAGGGTCCCATGCATGCAAGGCCCATTCATGAAAGCATAAGATGAGTGACTCACCGTCGATAAATCGTATTTATTTTAATAAATCTCCACTCTCATATTATCAATCTAAATATTCATATTTCATACAACCAAATCGAATTAAATTATATTGCAATCAACTCTCGCAGCAACATGCAGGGCATCATCTAACTGCAACTCGTTGCATACAAATTTGAACGGCGGAACACGCCGTGCCTGGTCAACAGTAACAATGGCAGAAGTGCAGTCCGTCACGCATCTTGCACTCGCCACCGCGGCAGCCCGACTGGCACCACGCGTTGCACTCGCCGTTCTGCTCCGGCAGCTTGCAGCCGATGTTCTTCAACCCGTTGCCCCAGCTGTGGTGGTCCGTGCAGCAATGCAGTTCCTCCGACGACGCTGGAACAAAATTGATCAAGCACATCATGAATTAAAGTTCGTTTACGTTACGTAAACAGGGGCATGTGATGCAACGCAGCCTTGGTAAAAACAATCGGTAAAACTTACTCGCCGAGGCGACCAGCGAACCTAGGACAACAAGGGCCACTAGTGCAGTGACACGAGCCATGTTCTCCCTTCTTTCTCTTGTCGCGTGTCTTCTTAATTTGCTCGGATATTGGGCCGATCTCAGAGGGAAAGTGTGCTTCTCTGTCGGTGTGGATTGTCTAACACTGGCGTTGCCACACTATTTATATTCTCAAGATTCATGCTCTCTTTAATTTGGAATTCCCTATAATAAATGAAACCTATTTTGCATTATTATTACTTTTTGGCCAGATCAACCTTACATGCATGATTTGCTATGATTTGCTTGGCGCGCGATTAGTAAATGAAATCCAGCAGACCATTCATTGGAGATACTGTAATATTTTGTCGCCTACGCCACCTGCTTCCTTCATAAATGTTGTTAAGGAAATCCAAATTGCATGCTGGCATGTTGAATCTCAATGTGGGAGCCACGTAAATGATGGAAATTTACTTTTGGAAGATTTGCAAATTGAAAATTAAGGTATCACAATGGAGTACCATAAATGAACCTGGGATTACCTTTGTTAGGTGACGACACACCATTCTGGTTCGTCGCACGCATTTTTAGTTCGAATTAACACATCATACTTAATAAATAGATATAAACATTAATTGCTTTAGATGCCAACAAGAAATAGAATATACTCCCTCCGTTTCTTTAGACTAGCCACAATGGTGAGTAACATACACTAGTAACATACACATATCCCTAGACTATGTTACTACCTTTATAGTGGGTAGTAACATAAGTGTGATAACATGCAAATCTTTATTTATTAGGTTGTAGACTCATATTGCATTGGGACATGTGATGTTACAGTAACTAGCTAAGTTACTATAATTACCTCTCTCCTCATTAACTCACTGCCACATAAGCAAATTTGCTGAGTTGAACTCAATGTTACTGCTGAAGTTACTCCCACTGTGGCTAGTTTTATCTAAGGTGTATTATTTTTGGCATGGTGACCAAGACACATAATTATATACATGCTAGGACGAAATTATCCTTGGTAAATTTTTTGGTTAGTGTCAAGTAAATCAGTTAGTCTACGAAAGTAAGAGATACATGCAATCGATAGGAATATGCTTTCCTTCTTTTTCTACAAGGACAGATACAAACAATCAAGGGAGAGATACTTTTCTTTTTTTTCTAAATGGCTAACAATAGAATTATGACGAATTAGAAAAAATGCACCTTACATTCTGGAATTTTACCAAATAACAAATACACCTTATAAAAAGTAACAGAGGGAGTATGGTTGTAGGATCGAAAGTATGTCTAGAGAAGGGGTGATTAGACTACTTGACCAAATAAAAATCTAGCATTTTCCCAATTTTAGTTCTTGTCAGATTTTAGCAACTTAGCACAAGTCAAGCAATCAACCTACACATGCAATTCTAAGAGTATAGCAGTGGAATGTAAAACAATTACATATGAAGGTAAAGGGAGGAGTTTGAGGAAGCAAACGCAATGTTGACACGGAGATTTTTTATCCGTGGTTCCGATAGGTGGTGCTATCGTACATCCATGTTGATGGAGACTTCAAACCACGAAGGGTAACGGTTGCGCGAGTCCACGGAGGGCTCCATCCACGAAGGGTCCACGAAGAAGCAACCTTGTCTATCCCACCATGGTCGTCGCCCACGAAGGACTTGCCTCACTCGGATAGATCTTCACGAAGTAGGCGATATCATTACCCTTACAAACTCCTTGGTTCAACTCCACAATCTTGACGGAGGCTCCCAAGTGACACCTAACCAATCTAGGAGACACCACTCTCCAAAAGGTAATAGATGGTGTGTTGATGATGAACTCCTTGCTCTTGTGCTTCAAATGATAGTCTCCCCAACACTCAACTCTCTCTCACAGGATTTGGATTTGGTGGAAAGAATATTTGAGTGGAAAGAAACTTGGGGAAGGCTAGAGATGAAGATTTATGTGGTACGAATGGAATATCTTGACCTCAACACAAGTGTAGGTGGTTCTCTCTCAGAAGATGTATGTTGGAAGTGTAGGCATGTTCTGATGGCTCTCTCCATGAATGAAGAGTGGGTGGAGGGGTATATATAGCCTCCACACAAAATCTAACTGTTACACACAACTTACCAGACTCGGTGGGACCGAATCATGAAACTCGGTCAGACTGATTTAGTTCATAATGTGACCGTTAGGCATTTCGGTGGGACCGACATGTCAACTCGGTGGGACCGATATCGTTAGGGTTAGTGCATAACGTAATCTCGGTGAGACCGATTACATAAACTCGGTGAGACCGATTTTGGTAATAGACAAACAGAGAGTTGGTCAGGCAAACTCGGTGGGACCGATTCGCTCATCTCGGTTGGACTGAAACGTTACGAAAGGGAAACATAGAGTTTGCATTGTAATCTCGGTGGGACCGATCGCTCATCTTGGTTTGACCGAAACGTTACAAAGGGAAACAGAGAGATTGCAGTCCCATCTCGGTGAGACCGAGATCCCTATTGGTGAGACCAAAAAGACTAGGGTTTCTGGTAGTGGCTATGTCAACTGAACTCGGTGGCGCCGGATATAAAGTTTCAGTGGGGCCGAGTTTGACTTTTGGTTTATGACATATGTGGATGTGAGAAAGTAGTTGAGGGTTTTTGGAGCATATCACTAAGCACTTTGAGCAAGAAAGCCATTAAGGAACACCTCATCCCCTCTTAATAGTATTGGCTTTTCTATGGACTCAATGTGATCTTGGATCACTAAAAGTAAAATGTAGAGTCTTGTGCTTTGATCTTGAGCCAATCCTTTTGTCCTTCGAATTTTGAGGGGTCCACGTTCTCATCCATGCCATGCCAAACATTGAGCTTTCCTGAAATATTTATCTTGAAATAGCATTAGCTCAATGAGCTATATGTTGTTAGGAATTACCAAAACCACCCAAGGATAGTTGCACTTTCAATCTCCCCCTTTTTGGTAATTGATGACAACATATAGATCAAAGCTTCGACAAATGATAATAAGATTGAAAAACATCGTTGCTTTGAGAAGTATGTGATAAGTAAGAGCTCCCCCTAAATTTGTGCATTATTTAAAATTTGCTTTGGACTGCAAATGCACAATGTGTTAGGATCATGGGTTACTCTTTCATGTCACATACATCTTGGTGGAGTGCTCAAAATGATAGAAGTTAAAAGCATGCACTCTTTACCAAGCAAGTGAATGATCATATAAGAATATAAGAGATAATATCATCCAACAAGCATTAAGGGTAGCATATGATCAAACACATGATCGAACAAGTAAACAAGTAGCTCACAAGGACACAATCAAGAAGTTCAACCAAAAACAAGAGAGATAAAAAGCAACACTCTCTCTCGAAGCCTATGATCTATACATTTTCTCCCCCTTTGGCAACAAGTTACCAAAAAGTTAAAAAATGCATAGTCCTAAATGACTCTCAGGCTTGGTCTTCATGAGGTGGCGTAGAGATGACTCCAAGGACGAAAGCTTCTGTTGATGTAGCTGGAGCTGGTCGTACTGAAGCTGTGGCTGCTGGTGCAGATGTAGTAGCTCTTGTGTCTGGAACAGGCACTGCAGCAGATCTCTGACTCCTAGGCACTCTAGTGAAAGCATCTGTAGTAGACTTGCCCTTCTTCTCCTCCACTTCCTCCTGAATTTGCTCAACTACTGACTGGATGTCAGTTACCTTGACATCAAGATCATAGAATTTCTGCTCAATGATCCTCTCCAAGCTCTCCTGGTTTTGAGTCAGGGTGGCTAAGCCCTTCTCAATCCTCAAGGTGGAGGCAATCAGATATCCAAGCTGATCTTGCTTGCTCTTCAAGAATATCTGAGATGCTTCTTTAGCTGTTGGCATCTTTGCAGCTTTCTCTGCCCTTGCCTTCTCTCTCTTCTCATGTGCTTGCACAGATGATGGATCTTCTTCATTCATGACAACAGTGTTGTCCTCAAAGTCTGGCTTGAAGGGTACATGCTCCTTGTCCAACAAATATGTGCTTGTGCCCATCTTGGAGTTGATGAGCACCTGAATCTGTGGAGCATACCCACAAGATCTCTTCTGATCTGCAGCAGTCCTGTTGATTGTTGGCAGCCCTGACAACAGGTGCTTCACTGAGCCAAACTTGTGAGTCTCTAGGTCTGCATCAGGAATCTCTTTGTACATGCTAGCCATTGAGTTGTGATCCTTCTTCTTCTTGGCATAGACATCCAAGTCATCTTCATGAGCTTCTAGGGCATTGATCAATCTAGCCCACTCATCAACTGTAGGTTGGTACATTGTACCCTCTGACATCCATACTATTCTTCCATCTGTATAGAAATGAGTAGTTGAATATAATTGCATGATCAGCTCATCATTCCACTTGGTAAGCTTCTGGACAACAAACTTGTCAATCTCACATGCCTTGAATCTCTCATATACACCTGGGAAGTGATCTTCATTCTCTCTTATGTAGGTCCAGTCCACCCATCTCATGTCACACTATGGGCTTCTTATCAAGCAGGATTATCTCATAGAAATCTTGTTGTTCCTTAGTGTGGAACCCGTAGTCCACAGCAATTCTCCTCCTGACAGCATAGGGTTCATCCTTTCTCCATAATCTTAGTCATGCATCCTTCCTGATCCTCATGTCCTCTGCAACAGGATGTGCATCATTATGGTCAAGGATCTTTGGGTTCAACTTTCTTAAAACAAGTGAATCATCTTCCTCATCATCAACAACTTCAGGCACTGGGGCCTTGTTCTTCTCCTCAGCAGGTATACTTCTGGTGTTCCTCTTAGGTGCAGACTTTGGAACTGGAGCGGTAGCTTTGGGAGTAGGTTTGGCTTAGGAGCAGCCCCTGATTTAATAGCATCTTCCATAAGCGTCTGAGCTTTGGCTGCTGGAGCAGCATCCTCTTCCTCTTCATCTTCATCTCTCATCATGGAGGGTTTCCAATAACTCTGGCAATGGTATTCTTGACCCTTTCTTTCCTCTTCTTGCCTTCACCTCCTTCTTTGGGTTTAAGAGTGAATTCCATTGTCTCTTGAGTAGAGGATCTGGCCTTAGACATAGGAACTCTTATTGCTGGAGCCTTTGTTTTCATTCCAGGATTTGTTGCAGCAGCTGTGCCATACTCCTTTTTCAGCACCTTTTTCCTTGAAGTGACCTCATCCTCAGCAGCCACATAATCCTCATCTTCAGAATATGAGGTTTTCTTCTTCCTTGTCCTGGTTGCTGCCTTTGGCAAGTTACTAGGTGTGCTCCTGCTGCCCTCATCATAGCTGCTGGAGGGACTAGTGCCCTCACTCAACTGAACCTGCTCCTCTGACTTGTTCTGACTATCACTTTGATCAGACATCTTCAGGCAAATTGTCAGCAGACCTTGTGAATAGGTTGTAGATGAGGTAGAGTAGATGAGCATCACAAAGTACAGAGGTTTTGCAAAATAATTGACTCAAAACTTAGTTTTAGTTCTCCACAGAAAGCATTTCGGAGCTACCGATTTGTAAACTTGGTGATACCGAAGCAGCTTTTGGAACCTAAACTACTGAACTCGGTCAGACCGAGTCACGGTTCGGTGGCACCGAGACTACAAGGGTTTCATAGAGAATCGAACTCGGTCACACCGATTTGCAATTCTCGGTCAGACCGAAAATCGCATGTACAATGGCCTAAGCCAAATTGATGAGACCGATTTTAACAATTAGGTCGGTCCGAGATGAGTTCGTCGGAAACCTAACCCTAAATTTTCAAATCAAATCTAATATACAGGATGTTTTCGCTGGACAGGATGGTTTCATACGTGGCAAGAATCATGGCAAAGCAATGTGCTACGAATCGGAGTTAATGAATAGCACAAAGTATCAAGTTCATACCCTAACTCGGTGGTGAACTTGATACGGCGGCAAAGGTGGGGTAGATTGCCGTTGACGGCGGCGGAGACTAGCGGTGGGAGGTCGCTGGCGGCGAGAATACAAACCAGAGACCCGAAGAGGCAGAGCAGGTTACACGTGGGTGAAGGGTTTCAAAAAAATTCCAAAATTTGACCCGTTGGTATATATAACCTGGCCTTGTCGGTGTGACCGAGTGGAACAACTCGGTGGCACCGAGATGCAAAACTGGAAGCAGTTACTGCAACTCGATGTGACCGAAAGGTTCTAATCAGTTGCACCAAGATTGAAAACCTAGATCAACTTAGTGATCTCGGTGTAACCGAAAAGGTTGAATCGGTCAAACCAAAATGCACAAAGAGATTTTGGAAGTTTAAGTCTATGACGAATCCAGAACTCCGGGTGCTCCTCACATAGAGTGGTTCGAATCTGTCTTGATCAAACTTTGTGATGTAGCATGAATAGAGTTTGAGACGAGAAAAGCATAGATAGCTAGAGAAGGTTCTTAGGCATTCCTGTCCATCCATTTGGCAAAAGAGAAAAAGCCAAGCAATCAAAGCATCAAATGGATGTCCTCGAATGAGTAAAATATGCAACCAACATGCTCACACGATAAAATGGCACGTGAAATATGTGGCAAAGCATGCACGACCAATTCTAGCATCTATCAAACAATTGGCGATGACTAGGTCATCTATATATGAGTATATTGACTTAGGAGTCAAATGAGAACATTTGATCATAGGTCATACTCATCGTTTAAGCACAAGTGGGGTTACCACTTTTACATAAAGCATTGTTGTGTTCACACCATTTGAGTTGCTTTAGCTTAATTCTTTAGAGTAAAGATCCCCCTGGATGTGATATCCCCCCTAAGATGGATGAACTAACCTTGGGTTTTGTTGATAATGACTTCATGTAGGTGTTGAAGATGTGGATGCTCAATGTTGATGTAGATCATTCAGAGCAATCCATTGGAGTGAGTTGGAGTTTCAATACCTACACGGGTTAGTCCCAAAAGGAACAAGCAAGGATATCCATAGACATAGAGTGATGCACACACAAGTTGATGTCCATGAAAGTATTAGGTTACCTTGTTCCTCGTCTTACCAACAAGAGGGTTTGTGACTCCTTGGACTAGTGCAAGATATGGAAGTTGTTTGCACTTGTCCTTGCCGAAATGATATGAGTGAAGTATATTGGCAGAGTCACCCTCAAGAACTCTCTAGTTCTTTTTCTCTGGGATCCACATCATCTTTATGGGAATCCTTGGAGTTGTAGTCATACTTGATGAAGTAGAACTTGATGTAGTCTTGGGAACCCACTTGACCAAGGCCTTAGGAGCTTCTTCAAATGCATCAATCTCCTCTTGAAGCTTGTCCTTGCCTTTTTCCTTGTGGTCTTGTGGTGGAAGATCATCTTGAGCTTGTGTTCCTTTGAAAGAAGTAGGATCGTACTTCTCTTGTTGAGGAACAAACTTCGTCTGGGGTATTTATCTTCTTCCCACTCAACTCCATTGGCATTGAACTTTCGTTCAAAACCAACGCCTTGATTCTTCCAGTGCCTTCCTTGCTTGCGTACAATCTCCTCGAATTGCTGACTTCATGCAAGGCTCTTGTAAACACCTTTATCTATAATTCCCTTCAATAAGCTATTTTCTTGCTCAAGTGTAACTTGGCTAAGAGAATCATTAGTGGAATCAAGAGAACTACTAGAAGCAACAACATTGGATTTAGCATGATTATTGCTACTACTAGAAGAAGAATCTTTCTTGTTCTTGTTACTAGACTTGACTTGTAGCATGTAAGTAGATAAGAGTAAACGCTTGGCAATGTAAGAAGAAATTTTCTTGCGAAGATCATCATTGATTGCCTTTAAAAACTCATGCTCTTGCTCAAGGTTGAGCTTTTCAAAGCGTAACTTCTCATGAGTCTTTAAAAGTTCTCAATGATCTTCCAAGATAGTTTCATGAGCTAAATTAAGAGTGTTTAGTTCTTTAGTTAGGCGCTCAATCTTCTCCTTATCATTGTCATTTGTTTTATCTTGATTAGCATGATTAATTGACGTTTCATCATAGTATTCATCACTAGAGTTGTCAACAAGTAAATCATCATCACCTAACAAGTCATCTTCATCACTATTGAAATCAACATACTCGGGGTGTGATACCTTTGGGCCTTTAGCCATGAAGCATCTTCCAATTCCTTCATTTGGTGAGTCAAATATGTCGTAGGAGTTGGTTGACACAAGTGCTAGACTGGCAACACCTTCATCTTGAGTATATTCGGAGTCGGAGTGATAGCTTCTCTCGGAGTGATTATCGGAGTCGGAGCCGGATACCCATTCACCAACATGAGCTTGATGTCTTTGTTTTGTGTAGCTCTTTGATGATTTGTCCTTCCTTTCCAAATCCTTGCTTCTCCGGGATGTTCTTCGTTCATAATGATCATCTCTACTCTTCCTCTCTCTTGGTGGTGATTCTTCTCTTCTACTTCTTCTTTTTGGAGAATCTTCTCTTCTTTTGTAGGGAGCCATACACTCATTGGAATAGTGTTCGGGTCTTCCACAATTGTAGCAATTACACTCACGACTATAAGATCTTTTGTCATTGTAGGACCTTGACTTGGAACTTCTTTCCTTGCTTCTACTCTTGTAGAACTTGTTGAAGTTCTTCACCATTAGGCTCAATTCTTCATTGAAGGTTTTCTCACTTAATGATGTGGGAGCTTCACATGAGGCTTTGTAAGCACCACTTGACTTGTTGTGGAGCCCTTCCTTATCCTTGAGTGACATCTCATTAGCAACAATTCTCCCAATGACTTCCGTTGGCTTGAGATGTTTGTAATTGGGCATCATTTGGATCAATGTGCACACGGTATCATATTTTCCATCCAAGGCTCTTAGGATCTTCTTGATGATGAATTTATCGGTCATCTCTTCACTTCCTAAGCCGGCAATCTCATTTGTGATGAGAGAAAGCCAAGAGTACATTTCAGCGACGCCTTCACCATCCTTCATTTTGAACTTGTCAAGTTGACTTTGAAGCACATCCAATTTGGATTCCTTGATGGAGTCGGTACCTTCGTGCATGTCAATCAAAGTATCCCAAATTTCCTTTGCATTCTCAATACGGCTGATTTTTTTAAATTCTTCGGGGCACAATCCGTTGAAGAGAATATCACAAGCTTGAGCATTGTATTGCCGCATCTTCAACTCTTCTGCGGTAGCTTCACGGTTCAGTTCTCTCCCATCGAAGAATTCACCTTGCAAGCCAATACACACAATAGCCCAAACGGTGGGGTTATGTCCAAGAATATGCATTTTCATCTTATGCTTCCAACTAGCAAAATTTGTACCATCAAAGTAAGGACCTCTATGGTGGTAATTTCCCTCGCTACACGCCATACTCTCCTAGGTTGTGAAACCAAGGCTATGACCACCAAAAGCTATGGAAATCAAAGCAAATGGAGACCAAAGCTCTGATACCACTTGTAGGATCGAAAGTATTTCTAGAGGGGGGTGATTAGACTACTTGACCAAATAAAAATCTAGCCTTTTCCCAATTTTAGTTCTTGGCAGATTTTAGCAACTTAGCACAAGTCAAGCAATCAACCTACACATGCAATTCTAAGAGTATAACAGCGGAATGTAAAACAATTGCATATGAAGGTAAAGGGAGGAGTTTGAGGAAGCAAACACAATGTTGACACGAAGATTTTTTATCCGTGGTTCCGATAGGTGGTGCTATCGTACATCCACGTTGATGGAGACTTCAACCCACAAAAGGTAACGATTGGGCGAGTCCACGGAGGGATCCACCCACGAAGGGTCCACGAAGAAGCAACCTTGTCTATCCCACCATGGTCGTCACCCATGAAGGACTTGCCTCACTCGGGTAGTTCTTCACGAAATAGGCGATCTCCTTGCCCTTACAAACTCCTTGGTTCAACTCCACAATCTTGACGGAGGATCCCAAGTGACACCTAACCAATCTAGGAGACACCACTCTCCAAAATGTAATAGATGGTGTGTTGATGATGAACTCCTTGCTCTTGTGCTTCAAATGATAGTCTCCCCAACACTCAACTCTCTCTCACAGGATTTGGATTTGGTGGAAAGAAGATTTGAGTGGAAAGCAACTTGGGGAAGGCTAGAGATCAAGATTTATGTGGTAGGAATGGAATATCTTGACCTCAACACAAGTGTAGGTGGTTCTCTCTCAGAAGATGTATGTTGCAAGTGTAGGCATGTTCTGATGGCTCTCTCCATTAATGAAGAGTGGGTGGAGGGGTATATATAGCCTCCACACAAAATCTAACCATTGCACACAACTTACCAAACTCGGTGGGACCGAATCATGAAACTCGGTCAGACCGATTTAGTTCATAATGTGACCGTTAGGCATTTCGGTGGGACCGACATGTCAACTCGGTGGGACCGATATCATTAGGGTTAGGGCATAACGTAATCTCGGTGAGACCGATTACACAAACTCGATGGGACCGATTTTGGTAATAGACAAATAGAGAGTTGGTCAGGCAAACTCGGTGGGACCGATTCGCTCATCTCGGTTGGACCGAAATGTTACGAAAGGGAAACAGAGAGTTTGCATTGCAATCTCGATGGGACCGATCACTCATCTCGGTTTGACCAAAACATTATGAAGGGAAACAGAGAGATTACAATCCCATCTCAGTGAGACCGAGATCCCTATCGGTGAGACCGAAAAGACTAGGGTTTCTAGCAGTGGTTATGTCAACTGAACTCGGTGGCGCCGGATAGAAAGTTTCGGTGGGGCCGAGTTTGACTTTTGGTTTGGGACATATGTGGATGTGAGAAAGTAGTTGAGGGTTTTTGGAGCATATCACTAAGCACTTTGAGCAAGAAAGCCATTAAGGAACACCTCATCCCCTCTTAATAGTATTGGCTTTCCTATGGACTCAATGTGATCTTGGATCACTAAAAGTAAAATGTAGAGTCTTGTGCTTTGAGCTTGAGCCAATCCTTTTGTCCTTAGCATTTTGAGGGGTCCACGTTTCTCATCCATGCCATGCCAAACATTGAGCTTTCCTGAAATATTTATCTTGAAATAGCATTAGCTCAATGAGCTATATGTTGTTAGGAATTACCAAAACCATCCATGGATAGTTGCACTTTCAAGGGTACAACTAGATAATTGTCTGCAACAGAAGTACACATCCTCAATGAAAAAAAGGAGCACATATTTTGTATGCAACCACCATGATTTACATGCCATTTTATTGTTTATATGCTTACATACTACAAACACATTTAGCTGCCAATTGAATCAATTTGATTTAATATGGTTACTCTTGTGAGGCCGTTGAGGCGGATTTTAAGAAAAAAACAGTCGGAAAAGAAATCAACCAACCTGAAAACAGATGAGGCGGCTGGAGAGGGAGAGGGTGAGATGAGACAGGGAAGTTCATTGCGGCACGCAATAACAAAATTGAATTCTACCCCGACTTTCTAACTGCAAAGGTCACAAAGTTGATTATTCTAGTTTATATTCCGAGCACATGTACACGATTGTTATGCAAAGGCCTATTTCTTTATTGTTTTATTTTTAGTCACCTATGTAATTGTTCTAGGAAACATGAATGATTTGAGATAACAAGTACCTCGATAAGTTTTCTTGCCAAGGAGCATCACTTTGTGGACTCAATAAACCCTTGGGTCTCTAATGGAGAAGATTGTATCTACATCCGAAACCGGATCAAAGGTAATCACCTATTAACATAAGTTGCTCCCAGTTTGCCGGTTAAATACTGCAGCAATTTATGTCCCGAATCTGCAACGTTGTAATCACAACCATTTTGGTTGGCAATGCTCTTTTCTTTTTCTTGTGCAATAGTCTTACTTTGACATGATTTATGTGGTTGATTTGTTGTTGTGCCTGAACTTGATTGTGCATTTTGATTGCTTTGTGTTGCTCGACGAGCAAGTGACTTGAGATATGCTTCAACTTTGGACCAACAAGCACGAGAATCTGTCGGCACCCTTCCCAGAGGAGGTATTCTAGGGGATAGCACAAATGAAGAATAATGAGGCACCGGGTCCGAATGGCTTTCCAGCTGATTTCAACAAGAGGTGTTGGGTGATAGGTCTCCAACATATCTACTTTTCCAAATGCTTTTGCCCTTGTTTTGGACTCTAACTTGCATGATTTGAATGAAACTAACCCGGACTAATGCTGTTTTCAACAGAACTGCCATGGTGTTTTTTTTTGTGCAGAAACAAAAGTTCTTGGAATGACTTGAAAATCCTCGGAGATAAGTTTCAGAAAATATAAAACGTACTGGCAAAAGATGAAGGCCAGGGGGCCCACACCCTGTCCACGAGGGTGGGCCCCCCTATAAGGCGCACCCCCTGTCTCGTGGGCCCCTTGCTGCTCCACCGACCTCAACTCCAACTCCATATATTCTGTTTCACGGAGAAAAAATCAGAGAGGAAGTTTCATCGCGTTTTACGATACAGAGCCGCCGCCAAGCCCTAAAACCTCTCGGGAGGGCTGATCTGGAGTCCGTTCGGGGCTTCGGAGAGGGGGATTCGTCGCCATCGTCATCATCAACCATCCTCCATCACCAATTTCATGATGCTCACCACCGTGCATGAGTAATTCCATCGTAGGCTTGCTGGACGGTGATGGGTTGGATGAGATTTACCATGTAATCAAGTTAGTTTCGTTAGGGTTTGATCCCTAGTATCCATTATGTTCTGAGATTGATGTTGATATGACTTTGCTATGCTTAATGCTTGTCACTAGGGCCCGAGTGCCATGATTTCAGAACTGAACCTATTATGTTTTCATGAATATATGTTAGTTCTTGATCCTATCTTGCAAGTCTATAGTCACCTATTATGTGTTATGATCCGACAACCCCGAAGTGACAATAATCGGGATACTTCTTGGTGATGACCGTAGTTTGAGGAGTTCATGTATTCACCAAGTGCTAATGCTTTGGTCCGGTTCTATATTAAAAGGAGGCCTTAATATCCCTTAGTTTCCATTAGGACCCTGCTGCCACGGGAGGGTAGGACAAAAGATGGCATGCAAGTTCTTTTCCATAAGCACGTATGACTATATTCGGAATACATGCCTACATTACATTGATGAATTGGAGCTAGTTCTGTGTCACCCTATGTTATAGCTATTACATGTGGAATCGCATCCGACATAATTATCCATCACTGATCCAATGCCTAGGAGTTTTTCATATATTGTGCTTCACTTATTTACTTTTCCGTTGCTACTATTACAATCACTACAATACTGCTATCATTACTATATTTACCTTTACCACTGTTACCATTACTATCATACTACTTTGCTACTAAATACCTTGCTACAGATACTAAGTTATCCAGGTGTGGTTGAATTGACAACTCAACTGCTAATACTTAAGAATATTCTTTGGCTCCCCTTGTGTCGAATCAATAAATTTGGGTTGAATACTCTACCCTCGAAAGCTGTTGCGATCCCCTACACTTGTGGGTTATCAAGACTAATTTTTGACGCCGTTGCCGGGGAGCATAGCTCTATTCTTTGAGTCACTTGGGATTTATATCTGCCGAGCACTATGAAGAACTTGAAAGATCAAAGAACTAAAGTTTATCCCTCAACTACGAGGGGAGGTAAGGAACTGCCATCTAGCTCTGCACTAGATTCTCCTTCTGTTATGAATAAGCTTGCGACACCTAAACCTGCTACTGCTATGAATTCTGATATTTCGCATGTTATTGATGATGCCACTTCTGCTATGCATGATACTTATGATGAAACTACTTTTATGCTTGATACTACTGTGCCATTAGGTGAATTTCTTGATGAACAACTTACTAGGGCTAGGGAGAATGAAATTATTGAAAATGAAATTATTGATGAAAGTGATGATGAAGGTTCTCCTCCTAATTATGAATTGCATGTTGTTCCCGAGGGTTATGTTATGGAGGAAGAAGTTGCTAGAGCTATTTTTGCTTGCAAGGATAGATATGATCTTAAGAAGTTATTAGCTAAATGGAAGCAGCAATCCCTTAATGCTAGAATGAAACCTGACCCTGCTTTTGCTACTTCACCTATCTGTGTTACTGATAAGGACTATGAATTCTCCGTTGATCCTGAGATTATTACTTTAGTTGAATCTGATCGTTTCTATGGCATTGAATCTGAAACTGTTGTGGCACATCTTACCAAGTTAAATGATATAGCCACCCTGTTTACTAATGATGAGAAGTCTCGCTATTATTACATCCTTAAGATATTTCCGTTCTCATTAAAGGGTGATGCTAAAACTTGGTTTAATTCTCTTGATCCTGGTTGTGTGTGTAGTCCCGAGGATATGATTTATTACTTCTCTGCTAAATATTTCCCTGCTCATAAGAAACAAGCAGCCTTGCGGGAAATATATAATTTTGTGCAAATCAAAGAAGAGAGTCTCCCACAAGCTTGGGGGAGGCTTCTCCGATTACTTAATGCTTTACCTGATCATCCTCTTAAGAAAAATGAAATACATGATATCTTCTATAATGGACTAACCGATGCTTCCAACGACCACTTGGATAGTTGTGTTAGTTGTGTTTTCAGGGAAAAACAGTCGACCAAGCTGAATTGTTATTGAATAATAAGTTGACGAATGAAAATAATTGGACTCCTCCCGAGCCAATTCCTGTGGCAATTCCTGAACCAATTGAGCTAACTCCTAAGCCTATTCCTGAACCTACCCCAAAGAAGCGAGGTGTTCTATTTCTCAGTCCTGAAGATATGCAAGAGGCAAAGAAATCAATGAAGGAAAAGGGTATTAAAGCCGAAGACGTTAAGAATTTACCTCCTATTGAAGAAATACATGGTCTTAATATACCGCCTGTTGAAGAAACACATTGTCTTGATAACCCGACACAGGTAGTAAAGGTAAATTCTCTCTATAGATATGACAAAGTTCAAATTCCGTCTACTAAGTTTCATAGCCAATGCTTAGATGAGTTTGATGATTTTATGGATAAACAAGCAAATTTCAATGATTATGTTAGTAGACAGGTGAAAAATAATGCTTATATGAATGGACGCTTGAGTGATTATATGTCTAGAGTTAAGGGCGAACTTAAACTCACTAGTAAACATGCTTCTATGGTTACCGCTCAAGCTGAACAAGTACTTAAGGCTCAGAATGAATTGCTAGATGAATTAAATAATAAACATGAATTCGCTATTAGAGTGGCTACTAGAACTGGCAAAATGACTCAGGAACCTTTGTATCCTGAAGGACACCCTAAGAGGATAGAACAAGATTCTCAGAAAAATAACAGAACTTTGCATGCTTCTAGTGAACCCAATGTATAAACACCTGAGAATCCTAATAATACTTCTATCTTTGATGCTGAAACACAATCCGGAGATGAACATGAACCTAATGATAATGCTAGTAATGATGTTCATGTAGATGCTCAACCTAGTAATAACAATGATATAGAAATTGAACCTGCTGTTGGTCTTGATAACCCAAAATCAAGAAACCAACGTTATGATAAGAGAGATTTTGTTGCTAGGAAACATGGTAGGGAAAGAGAACCATGGGTTCAGAAACCCATGCCCTTTCCTCCTAAACCATCCAAGACAAAGGATGATGATGACTTTGAGCGTTTTGCTGAAATGATTAGACCTATTTTCTTACGCATGCGCTTAACTGATATGCTTAAATTAAGCCCTTATGCTAAATATATGAAAGATATCATCACTAACAAAAGGAAAATACCAGAAGCTGAGATCTCCACCATGCTTGCCAACTATACCTTTAAGGGTGGAATATCTAAGAAACTTGGTGACCCTGGAGTACCCACTATACCATGCTCCATAAAGAGAAATTATGTTAAAACTGCTTTATGTGATTTAGGAGCCGGTGTTAGTGTTAAGCCTCTTTCCTTGTACTGTAGACTTGAACTAAGTAAGTTGACACCCACTGAGATATCCTTGCAAATGGCTGATAAATCAACTGCTATACCTATCGGCATTTGTGAGGACGTGCCTGTTGTTGTTGCGAATGTTACTATCTTAAAAGACTTCGTCATTCTTGATATTCCTAAGGACGATAGTATGTCGATTATCCTCGGTAGACCCTTTTTAAATACTAGAGGTGCTGTTATTGATTGCAACAAAGGCAATGTCACCTTTCATGTTAATGTAAATTAGCATACGGTACATTTTCCGAGGAAACAACCTCAAGTTCACAGCATAAATTCTATTGGGAAAATTCCATCAATTATCATTGGAGGTTTTGAATTTCCTCTTCCTACTGCAAAGAAAAAGTATGATATTCTTATTATTGGGGATTTTCATATCCCCGTTGAGGTAACCTAGTGTCACTTTGAAATTTCTCCAGTTCTATGTGATTCGGAATGAGTTTGTTAACAAGACTTGATCAACCTTGTTAGTGGATTCATTTTGAGGATCATGAGACGGATGAAGCTAGAAGGCACAACCTTTTGTACCCTCTCTTTACTTTCTGTTACTTAGAATAAATAAAGTAGAAATACAATATTTTGTCTGTTTTCCGAGTTATCCATGCAATAAAAAAATATCCCGAAAATAAAAGTGCTCCAAATGCCCTGCAAATTTAGTATGATTTTTAATGGATTATTTAAGGATTTTAGGCACTAAAATCACTGCAGGGGGGGTCTGCCACCTGGCCACGAGGGTGGAGGGCACCCCCTGAGGGAGTCTTGGATAAGGGGGTATCCGTACAGCCGGACTATATACATCGTCCGGGCTATTGAAGCGTGAAGACACAAGACTCAAGACTTTGGCCCGTGTCCGGATGGGACTCTCCTTTGCGTGGAAGACAAGCTTGGCGATCCGGATATTATATTTCCTTCCTTGTAACTGACTCCATGTAAACCCTAGCCCTCTCCGGTGTCTATATAAACCTGAGAGGATGGTCCTTAGAAGGCCGATCACAATTACAATCATACCATCATAGGCTAGCTCTTAGGGTTTAGCCTCTATGATCTCGTGGTAGATCTACTCTTATACTACACATATCTTCAATATTAATCAAGCAGGAAGTAGGGTTTTACCTCCATCGAGAGGGCCCGAACCTGGGTAAACATTGTGTCCCTTGCTTCTTGTTACCATCAGCCTAAGACGCACAGATCAGGACCCCCTACCCGAGATCCGCCGGTTTTGACACCAACATTGGTGCTTTCATTGAGAGTTCCACTGTGTCGTTGCTGCAAAGGCTCAATGGCTCGTCTCGTTGTCAAGGACGACATCACCTCTGGGGGAGCGCTGGCTGTAGGCCAGACTCTCCGGCTTGGCGGCTTCATTATGACCGCCCCATTGGCTGTCACACCAACGATGGCCTCTCGGGTCATCACGCATAACCTTCGCATCGATTCGGAGCTTGCCGAAAAGATGGATCCGATTGAGTTCTCCTCCCTTAATGAGCTCTTGGATCGCATCGCCACTTTGGGAGTCGCTACGGACTATGACCGGATTGGGCTTAAACCCGACCAGAGGGACATTAGATCCCCGCCGGTCACCCATGAGATAGCGGTAGTGGAGGAACCACACGCGAGTTGCCCCTCAACTTTGAGGGCGAATTACGTCCGGATCACTGAACTCAGTGAGTCGAACACCCACCCAAAGGAAGACATGACCCAGGTCCAGTACATAGAATCGGGAATTGGGCCGAAGGGATTGGGTAATACTCCAGATCCCGAACTGTCAGGCTCGGAACCTCTCGTGCCCCCAGGTGTTAGATCGGATCAAAATCCGGATTCAGCCAACGACACTCGCTCGGGCTTAAACCGTCTCACCCGTATCAGGCAAGAGCCCCAGGAGACGGTACACCGTTACTGGGCCAGATTCCTCCTTGCGCTTAACAAGGTCGAGGACTACCACCAGGAGAACATAGTCTCGCTTTTCTGCAGAAACTGCACGAACAAAGGACTCATTAATGCTATAAGTCGCCGTGACATAGTACACTTTGCGGACATGGCAACCATAGTACGGAAGTACTGTGCAATGGAAAGCGCCTGGAAGACCCAAACAGAATTTTGGGATAGTACGGCCCTCACCAAAACCTTTGTCTGAACTAAACGGTCGAACTCTCGTAAGTCGACCAATTCAATTCCCAAGGAACCAAAACCCTCCCCAGGGCGTGGAACCGTATTGGAATAATGGCTGATGGGCCATGTAAGCTCCACAGTACGCCGGACACAGTACCAACCCATAGCTTTAGGGCATGTTGGATACTCCGGCAGGTAGCAAAAAGTGGCGAGGATCTCCTCAAGTGCCATAAAGCTGAACAACATCCTGCCAAGGAACACAATACGGTACTAACAGTCTTCGAGACCTTCGCCTCAAACAATAGGCGTAAGCGAGCTCATCGAAGCTCCGCTGAAATCTGCCATGTGGCAAAAATAAATCCGTGGAACGACACTGCTATAACTTTCAATGCCAGTGATGAACCCCAATTCCAGACCATCCGGGCACCAGCCGCTCTGGTCCTTAGCCCAATAGTGGACAGCTTTCGGCTCACTAAAGTACTCATGGCGGCGGAAGCGGATTAAACTTAATCTATGAAGAAACACTCAAGAAGAATGAAATTGACAAAAGTCGCATTGAACAAAGAGCCACAACCTTCAGGGGAATTATCCCTAGTCGGGAAGCATGGTGCGCGGGGAAAATCACACTCGATGTGGTATTCGGCACCCCAGAAAATTACAGGTCCGAAGAAATCACGCTCCAAGTGGCTCCCTTCAGCAGCGGATACCACGCCCTTCTAGGGCGAGACGCGTTTGCAAGCTTTCAAGCTATACCCCATTACGGGTACATGAAGCTTAAAATGCCCGGACCCAATGGAATCATCACTCTAGCTAGTGATCCAGATGTCGCACTCCGCACCGAAAACAAAACCGCAGCACTAGTCTTGGAAGCACTGTCCGAAGCCCTAGCATCAGAAGAATTAACAATGTTGCGTGCCACCGTGGACAGGGACGACGTGATACTCGACAAGCGACCCAAGTCCACCTCATTCAAACCCGCAGATGAGATAGTCAAATTCCAAGTCCACCCAATGGACCCCACGAAGACAACTTCCATCGGGACACAGTTGAACCCCACTATGGACGTTGCACTGCGCGACTTCTTACGCGAGAATTGGGATATTTTCGCCTGGCACCCATCGGACATGCCGGGCATCCCGCGCGAATTGGCCGAACATAGCCTCAACATACTGAAGGGACACAAACCTGTTAAATAGACCCTAAGGCGATTTTCAGAGCCCAAACGGTAAGCCATGGGGGAGGAGCTAGCCAAGCTACTCGAGGCCGGATTCATCAGAGATATCAAACATCCGGATTGGCTGGTGAACTTGGTAATGGTACCAAAGAAGGACAAGTCCTGGCGCCTATGCGTCGATTTCAAAGACCTCAACAAGGCTTGCCCCAAGGATCCCTTTCCCCTCCCTTGCATCGATCAAATCATCAATGCCACAGCTGGATACGACTCGCTGTGTTTTCTCAACGCATACTCTGGATACCATCAAATAAAGATGGCAGAGTCTGACCAAGCTGCAATAGCTTTCATAACGCCATATGGCCCTTTCTGCTTCAACACTATGCCTTTCGGGCTTAAGAATGCCGGTGCAACCTATCAACGCATGATTCAAACATGCCTGGAAAAGCAAATCGGCAAAACAGTGGAGGCATACGTGGACGACGTGGTCATAAAAACAAGACACGTCGAAACCCTAATAGATGACTTGAGGCTTACATTTGATAACCTTCGGACATACGACATCAAGTTAAATCTGGAAAAATGCGTCTTCGGCATCCCCTCGGGGAAAGTACTGGGCTTCATTGTTTCCAATAGAGGAATTGAAGCGAATCCGGCAAAAATCTGAGCTCTATCACAGTTGGCTATACCAACTGACCTCGAGCACATCCAGAAACTAGCTGGATGCGTGGCTGCCTTGAGCCGCTTTATCTCTAGGTTAGGAGAAAAGGCATTACCTCTTTACCGCCTTCTTCGGCGCACTGAACACTTCATGTGGACGGATGCAGCCGCGGCCGGACTCGATGAAATAAAGACCTTATTGGCCAGTAATCCAGTCCTAACAGCACCAACTATCGGCGAACCTATGCTGCTGTATATAGCTGCAACAAATCAAGTTGTAAGCGCAATACTCATCATCGAATGGGAGGTTGACGGATACAAACTCCCGCTAGAGAAGCCGGTTTATTATGTATCCATGGTCCTCACCCCATGCAAATCCCGATACCCACACTACCAAAAAATAGCATACGCGGTCTTCATGTCATCCCGAAAGCTACGACACTACTTTCAAGAGTATTCAATTACGGTGGCCTCTGAAGTACCACTAAACGATATAATAAATAACCGCGATGCCACGGGCCGGATTGCTAAATGGTCCATCGAGCTCCTTCCGTTCGACATAACATACAATCCTCGGCGGGCTATCAAGTCGCAAGTATTAGCTGACTTCGTCGCCGAATGGACGGAAGCCGAACTCCCTAAAGAGTACGGCGCATACTCTAACTGGATCATGCACTTCGATGGCTCTAAAATGCTGGCCGGATTTGGAGCAGGCGTAGTCCTGACATCTCCCACCGGAGACACGGTCCAATATGTCCTCCAAATATTATACACAGACTCCAACAATGCAGCCGAATATGAGGCTCTGTTGCATGATCTTCGGATGGCAGTCTCTATGCGCATTCAACGCCTAGAAGTGCGCGGGATTCAAACCTCGCAATATCACAAATAAATGGAGACTTTGATGCCAAGGATCCGAAAATGGCGGCCTATTGCAATGCCGTCCTTAAAATGTTAGCTCGGTTCGAGGGGCTCGAATTCCACCATGTGGCTCGAGAAAACAATCAAGCGGCAGATGTCCTTGCCCGCATCGGCGCTAAACGCGACCCTGTCCCACCTAATATATTCCTGGAAAGGTTGTTCAAGCCATCTGTGGTATGGGAAGGGGAGTCCGGCAATACCAACACGGATCCGAATACATCCCCAGATTCCGAATATCAGACATAATCGGAGGCTGCACCACCAAAATAACACCGTCAGCCCACAAAATAATGGTTGTTATCGCCCCGTGCACTGAGCCTTTCTTGGCCTACCTAAATAGGCAGGAGCTCCCCAAAGATAAAAATGAAGCACGCTGCATCGTCCGGTGTTCTAAAGCTTACAAGGTCCATGAAGGAGAACTCTATAAGAAATGTGCGACCGGAGTGCTCCAAAGGTGCATCTCCGAAGAGGAAGGGCAGCAGCTCTTGGCTGAAATCCATGCCGGACTGGGCGGGCACCACGCCGCGGCTCGAGCACTAGTCAGCAAGGCCTTCCGTACAGGTTTCTATTGGCCGACGGCCCGAGCAGACGCACAGGACCTTGTCCAACACTGCGTCAGTTTCTAGCTCTTTGCCAACCAGAGTCATATGCCCCCTACCGCTCTCCAAACAATCCCCATAACTTGGCCCTTCGCGGTCTGGGGACTGGATATGGTTGGACCCCTAAAGGGGAAGCCACAAGAAAAATATTTATTGGTCATGGTAGACAAGTTCACCAAATGGATAGAAGCCAAACCAGTGAAAACGGCCGAATCCAGACCAGTAATAGACTTTACATCCGGGGTCGTACACCAATATGGTGTCGCCCACAGCATCATCACCGATAATGGCTCAAATTTTACAGCCGATGAAGTGAAAGCTTGGTGCGGCAAAATGGGCATTAATCTCGACTATGCTTACGTCTACCATCCTCAAACAAATGGTCAGGTCGAACGGGCAAACGGTCTCATCATGAGCGGCATCAAACCCAGACTAGTGCGATCCTTGACAGAGTCGGATACTCATTGGGTCGAGGAGCTCGACTCCGTACTCTGGGGCTGCGGACCACGCCGAATCGCACCACCGGATATACATCATTCTTTATGGTGTACGGTGCGGAAGCAGTACTACCCTGCGACATAATACATGATTCGCCACGCGTACGCATGTACGAAGAGAAGGAAGCCGAGCTAGATCGACAGGATAACTTGGACGCCCTGGAGGAGGAGCACGATGTTGCGAAGGCCCGTTCCGCATTCTATCAGCAACAGGCTCGACGATACCAAAGCAGAGAAGTGCGGGCCAAAACTTATAATATTGGCGAACTCGTTCTACGCTTACCGGAGAAGAAGGAGGACAAGCTCAAACCCAAGTGGGAAGGCCCCTTCATCATCGACAAAGTTCTCACCAGAGGAGCGTACCGCTTACGTATTGCGTCCGACAACAGACTCGAGCCGAACCCATGGAGCGCGGCCAGACTCCGGAGATTCTACGCCTAGCGCCGAACTCAGTGTTCGTCTCCTTACCTCCTCCTATTTCAATTATGCTCCCTCCCTTTTCCTTTCTCGATCTTTTTCTCTTCACACAAAGTATTTAATACAGTGCGGACTCCTGGATTATTCCGGCCGCACTATGTGTGCAAGCAATACCTAGGGGCTTCCTATACGGAAGCTAAACATAACTTACTCTAAAGGGCGATATATTGATCAATGCATGTTTATCAAATGTCCCTATGTACCTTCTGGGTTGCTACACTTTGCCTGTCAAAATACAGAAAAAAGTTGATACAATAAGAAATCACTTCTACTGGGAGTATTTTGCCCATCATACATGTATTTTCCATGTGTGACTTTTCTTCACCATTATATGCATCGATATGACTTAAGACGTGGCCAAGCTGGGTTGCCTGGCTCCTGTGTTTATGCCCTACGTTCCCGTTAATTCGGCTAGGGCATAAGGGGAGCACCTCTGCGACTGTTACTGCCGGTTGAGCCGGATGTGTACCTCAGTGGGTGAAGCCGAAAGCTAGTTTCCTTAAGAGAATATTCGTCGGTGAACAAAAGATGTCTTCGTTTATCATAATATAAATCCCCAGAAGTTTTGTATCCTGCCCCATGGTTCGCAGTTCGGACATGTGCTTTGTCGCATGCCTACCCAGGGAAAGGAACCCTTAACGGAAATATTCTCTCTGGAAGATGTTTCTTACTATCCATGTAATATAACATAACTAGTTGGGTACTTGTCTGTTCAAGCACTTATGACCCCTACGCCTGGTTTCCACGCATACTCCGGTTTTGTATAACCGAGCGGGTATTCGGACACACCCCGGACTGTAGGATCCGGGGGCTGAAGTGAAAAGGTCCGCCATGACGAATGATTTTAATCCGGCTAGGGGCTAATTATGTCCATCGAATTACACAGTCATTTGCACTGACTATATTCATCCTCTATACCATCCAACAGGCTATCTAGCTTACAATCCTGTTGAGAATACTTTGCGGCCAACGCCACCTGGTCATATACCAGACTCACGGGAATTTCTTGCCCATCTGGCCCTGCCGGTCCGACTTCGGCCATATGGTTCGGGTCCAGCTTGGTGTAGCACGTCTTCACCATAGCCCATGCTTCTCTTGCACCTTGCCGGCAGGCATCTTCCACAAACGGAAGCGCCGCCGTGCTCCTTGAAGCATGTCCACAAGCTCTCCCATGCCATTCATTAGGAAGCTTGATGGCCACAAGGCCTGCGCTACGCCCTGCATCACCTGCCGAGCTCGCTTGTGCAGTTGTGAGAGGTCCTGCAGTAAATCACCTGCAGATGCGGGCATCTCCTCCTCAGGGCGACCCTTTAGCATTCCTACAAACACAACTTTTTCAATATACTTCCTCGCCGAACTATGCTACAGTTCATTTAGGCACTTACGATAAATGCCGCGGCGAAGCATTCTGTTCTCCTTCACGGAGTCTGCCAGCTGCGCGCGGACGTCCTTCTATTCCACGTCCAGCCGAACATTGGCATCTTGGAGAGTATTCTTATCATGCTTAACTTGCGTAAGAATGAGCTCGCCGGCCATTAGTTGCCTCTAGAGATGTGACTCGTCATCCCTCCCGCCCTCCGGATTTGCTCCGGGGTTATCTGCAGAGTTTTCTGTTAAACTCGTCATATCAGCCAGTTGCTAACTCGTACATTTTCGTACAATCGAGATAAATGTTACTAGGCCAGGCCTTCTGGGATTCCTCTAGCTTGGCAACCATGGACCTCAGTTGGGTCTTGCACTCCTCTAGCTCCCGAGACAATTGCTCATTCTTATCTACAAGAACCTGCGCATAAATTGATACTTAAAACTGTTGTGCTATACATGCTTATCAAACTTTCTTACCCGTATATCTTTGGTATACTGGTCCATCGCTCAGGCGAGCCCGCCTTGAGCAGCTCGGATGTATGCGTCTCCCGAATTGAAGGCATTAAATGCCTCTTCGGAAAAGATGTTGTTGTGAAGCACGGTCCGTCGACGCCGGTGATTCATGGCGCTCTCTACTTCGGAATTCGTGGCAGAGAGAATGTCTGCATCCTCTGTCGGAGGACTATGCGGCATCGGCCCTACGTCCGCCTCCTCTCTCGAAATCGGCTCTGGAGCCCGACTGGTGGAGGCATGGTTGGCAGGATCCCCGAATATAGTCCGGATACTCCTCTTCCTGCTAGGATGTAAAGGGCACTGTTATACTTCAAAATAATAATAAATTACATGACAGGTGGTTTCCTTACCTCTGTAGAGGCATGTCGGCCCTAACCGCCTTCCTCTTGAGCCTGCCCAATCCGGACGCCTGTGGCTGACAGGTCCCTAGGGGCTCGGCCCTGCGCTCCGAACGTCGCCTCTACAAAAACACGACACTTCAGGGATAAGGCATGACATCAGGAAAGATTCCTCTTCGGAGGATCGAGTCTTCGGCTTGGCTTACACGCGTCGAAGGTAGCAGTCCGAGATAATCAGCGGTAATAGCCACTGAGGCGCTGTCACGGGTTGCCCGATTAAATATCCCGTTGACAAGCACCACGGCCGCATTCGGGTCTTCTTCGAGTCCTGGATCCAGGGCCCTTTTTGGGGTTTTCTGGCTGCGAGGAAGGGCTGGAGATTCATTCTACGGCCCTCCTCAGTTCCTGCTCGGAAATATCGAGGCAGGTAACCTTAGCAAAGAACGCCACGATAAGTGAAGCAACAAAATAAATGATGACTCACCCAGTTTGGGGGATTGTACATGGAGAATCCATCCCGCGGTTTGATATGAAGGAAGTCTTCCTATTCTCCTTTGTACAGATCAGACAGTATCCTTGCCAGAGCAGTGGTGGAGTCCGGACCCTTACGGCGCAACGGGTGGCATCGTCTGTCCCGTTGAAATGCCACATGGGATTGCCCCGATATTGAAGTGGCTGCACTCCCCGCATTATGCATATTGCCATGACCTCGACTATCGTCAGTCCGGATTGGGCCAGTAACTTTATCCTGCTCATCAGGAAATGTATTTCCCTGGTATCTTCTTCTTGGGGGCCTCGGGGGCGCCAGCTTAGACGTGCCCTTGACGGGGCGTTACTAAACTCGAGGAGTCCTGTCCGGACTGGATCCGGAAGGGGGACCTCGTCAATATAAAACCACTCTGAAGCCCAGTTCTCTAGTGCCTTCTTAGGAGTGCCGAATAGGTATCCGGTCTCAGCGATGCGCCATACTTCGGCCCCGTCCACTTGACATAGGGACTCTCCCTGGTTGCAGGGGACAAGGTAGAACAGCTTCTTCCATAAACCGAAATGAGCCTCACAGCCTAGAAATAGCTCACAAAGGGCGACATACCCTGCTATATGTAGCACAGAAGCTGGGGTAAAGTTGTGCAACTGGAGGCCGTAGAACTCTAGGAGCCCGCGAAGGAATGGATGAATAGGAAACCGGATGCCCCTTAACAGATGCGGAATGAGGCATATTCGCTCCTCTAGAGACGGATTAGGGGATCTCTCCGCTTGCTCTCCGCCGTTATAGGTGGCTATTCCGGCTCGAACAGGAACCGCGAACGCCGGTGGGAGAAGCCCTTGGGTTTGTAAGTTTATCAAACAGCTATGCAAAACTGAACACTCTCCCCAGTCCCCGGGCTTGGGGCAAGGGGAGCAAGCAGAAGAGTTGCAACGACCGGCCATGTTGGAATGGTTTTTCTGGGGCGCTCTTTTGAATGCTTGCTCGAGGGGGAAGAGTGTGGTTTGGATCTGGGAATCCCTGTCTCTTCAAATAGACGGTTGGCCCGAAGGCTCAGGGGTGGCAAATGCAAAAATACCTTGCCTCCTCGCATTCGCTCGACACGTGGAAATGGTCATTATTAAGGCACTGAAGCCGAGGAGTACAACGTCGACAAGAAGCCGGACACTTTTCGTCGTAATAGGTACATTGGAGTATTCGGAGAAGGAACCCGCCTTGCAATGCCGAAGACAAGACTGCGCGCCGGACTCATCGTCATTGAAGCCTGGTTCAAGGGCTACTGAGGGAGTCCTGGATAAGGGGTATCCGGACAGCTGGACTATATACATCGTCCGGGCTATTGAAGCATGAAGACACAAGACTCAAGACTTCGGCCCGTGTCCGGATGGGACTCTCCTTTGCGTGGAAGACAAGCTTGGTGATCCAGATATTATATTTCCTTCCTTGTAACCGACTCCATGTAAACCCTAGCCCTCTCCGTGTCTATCTAAACCGGAGAGGATGGTCCTTAGAAGGCCGATCACAATTACAATCATACCATCATAGGCTAGCTCTTAGGGTTTAGCCTCTATGATCTCGTGGTAGATCTACTCTTGTACTACACATATCTTCAATATTAATCAAGCAGGAAGTAGGGTTTTACCTCCATCGAGAGGGCCCGAACCTGGGTAAACATTGTGTCCCTTGCTTCCTGTTACCATCAGCCTAAGACACACAGATTAGGACCCCCTACCCGAGATCCGCCGGCTTTGACACCGACACCCCCCTATAGGGTGCGCCCCCCTATCTCGTGGGCCCACGGTGGACCCCCTCCACTTATTCCTGCACCCACACACTCCATCTTCCTGCCAAAAAATCCTCATCTAGCTCAAGCACGAGTTCCAGCCCATTTTGCTGTGATTCTCGATCTCCTTGCTCAAAGCCCCATTCACAAAACTGCTTTGGGAGATTGTTGCTTCGTATGTGACTCCTCCATTGATCCAATTAGTTTTTGTTCTAGTGCTTTATTCATTGCAAATTTTTGCTGCATAGGTGACCCTGTTCTTGAGCTTGCATGTCAAATTTATGAGGTCCCAAGTAATTTTAATGCATGATATAGGCTCTAGGCACTTGTAGGAGTAGTTGCTATCAATCTTGTTCAGATTTATTTACTTTTATTTTGAAGTTACTAAAAAATCAGAAATATTGCAGAAAAAGAAATATGTTCAGGAAAATATACCAAGGTGGTTCTTGAAGAAAGAAAGGACCCCGGCTCGCAATACGTGAGCTCGATGACAAATTACCAAGGGAAGCTTATGTATGGCCTTGTGAATGGCCATCGGAGCCATTTATGGTTGCAGCGGGTATCAAGGATGATTTGATGCATATGTGCGTAATGCCGACCTTGAGGCATTCATGCAAGATAAGTGCCCGCAGTACCAGTACTTAACTGATTCATTTGTGAGAAGGTTTACACTTACGTCTTCGCGCAATTCTCAAAGTGTCCTGTTTGATATTTATGATAAATTATATACCATGGACCTAGAAGATTTTACTACTTCCTGCAAACTCCCGCAGTGGGGAAGTATTAATGAACCTAGTAAATCTGAATATAAAGATTTTCTTGCTAATATCATTGTGGGAGAATCCAGGGACATAGCACAAGCAACCTTAGGGAGCATTCATTTTCCTTCTATACATTATTTTGCTCTCTTCATTGGTAGATGCATTAATGGTAAAGATGAAGCATGTCACATGTGTGTCCCTGATCTGTGTGTTCTCAAGAGTGTTGTATTAGGTGATAAATGATACAATTTAGGGGCAATTGTTGCACCTAGGTTGCATCATAATGCTTTAGCTGGAAACTTTTTCGGAGGAATTTATGCAACCCGTGTGGCTAATTATCTTGAGATACCCATACATGAAAAGTAGTCTTAGTTGACGTGAAATCTCTCATGACGTCCTTTAATATTTCTGGAGCTGCGTTCCAAACTTCTGGGTTTCAACATCCTTGGCATGAACCATGTCCTTCTATCCTTCAGCTCCTGACGAATCTCTGGTATCTCGAGGTTTAGCTCCTCCGGCTTGGCTACTTTCAGCTTCTGGTTCCTGGGTTCTTCATGAACTACTTCCTTGTCAAATACGGCTTCCTGAAGATCCATCTGAAAACTCCTGATGTAATTCTCCAGATCCTGGTGATACACCAGCTACGTTAAAACTGCATCCTTTGCTGACAGATGCTCCACCAGCCTTCTACCATCCAATCCTTCCGAAGAAATGCATGCTTAACTCAGCATGGTGACAATATCATAAGCGAGCGATAATGTAACGCCCCAAGACCGATGCTTCAGAAGACTTCCAGCTATTCCGAGTTTCGTCGTGTGATTTGTTTTATTTGTTGCATTCATCCTTGCATCATGTGCATTGCATCATGTCATCATGCCATCATATCATTAATTTTTAAAACCTCAACTAAATAAATTGTATGGATTTTTTCATCCATTTAAATCGAGGGACTCACATGGTGACTTCTCTTTATAACATACCCTCCCGATATTGACGGAGCTATAATGAAATATTCCATTGTTTTGGAATCACCTTAACACACTTGCAAAATATCCCAATGCCTTTATTATCTTAATTCTTGGTCTCCAACTCTGCCCATAAATTATTCATCATTTTCCGGAGCTCCACCAAAAATCCGAACATTTTTGGACCTTCCCAAACCTCACTTCCTATTCAAATCATTTGAATTTAAATCAAATGAGTTTGAATTTAATCTTTCAATCATGCCTCTTTCTATTTTTCTTGGTATGAGCATATTTTTGTGAGTCCAAGGAAATTATCCCCTTGCGCATTTTCTTTCCCTAACCCTCCTTTTCTTTTCTTCTCTCTTTTTGCTTTTCTGCTAAAGTAAATATAAGAGAGAGAGAAGAGAGAGGTAAGCCCAGCCAGGCCTCTGGCCATTTCCTCTCCACCTGGGCCAACCCAACCGGCCTCTCAGGCCCAGCCCACCTAACCCTCCTAACCTAGCCCGACCCGCTCCCCTCGATCTCCTCCGTCTCGCCCCTCTCAGCCTCCTGCGACCGTGCCCCTCCTCTGCCTCGCCTCTGTTTCCGGCCGCCGCCAGCGAGCAGCTCCGTCGGAGCTCGTCCCCGAGCGCGACCATCTCCGGCCATGGCGCCGCCCTGCTGCTCCTCCCGCGCCCTTCCTCCTCTCTCCTCCACTCCTTCAGCGCACCTCGAGCCTCCGCCGTTCGCCTCCTGCTGCCCTCGCCCCGTCCCCGCGGCCCCCTCCTCGTGCGCCCTCCTCCATCGTGCCCAATCCCCGTCGCCAAACTCCTCGCGCCGGCCGCCCGCAGCTCGCCGCCTCTGCTCGATTTGTTGAGGAGCTCCCGAGCCGCGGTTGCCGCCCGGATCCATCGTCCCCGCTGCGCCAAGCTCCTGCCTAGTCTGCATCCCCGTCGCCCCGTTGACCTTCTGCCCGAGCCACCACGACCACGTGCTGCCTCCTTCATGGTTGCCGTGCTGTCGATTTTTCATGCCTCGTCCTGCTGCTGCTGTGGGTGCCTCGCGAGCCGCCGATGTCCTCGCGAGCTGCTCTGTCCGTTAGGGCTCCCCTCCAAGACGAGTTGGCTGCCCCGTTGGCCCTGTTGCCTTTGTCGTGGCCAAGTCAACCCAGACGCCCGGAGTCCATCTTTGGTTGCACACCAAGTCGTCCATGCCTTGCTGCCTCCTGTGCACTGTTGCTCAACAGTTGACGCACGCCAAGTTCTTCGACTACAGCCGATGCCCCGAGGACACCGAGTACGACTACACACGGTGATGCGCCAAGTACCCCTTCGGATCGCCAAGTTCATCTACGAAAACATGTACCATCTACCGTCGCCCGAAGACCCGTGTACCACTACCGACGCCGTGTACAACTACTTCCCACGACAACACTTGAACAACTACTTCCACTACGCCCGAATACCGTGGATGCGACAAGTTCCTCTCCGGACATGTACGACTACCGTTGCCAAGATCGCGAGTACCTCTACCGTCGCCGTGAACAACTACTTCCCTCGATGACTCGAACCGCTCCGAAAACGCACGCTTCGAAGGTATAACGCCGAGACGACGCCCGTGACCTAATGCATGTGTTGAATGAGATGCATCGTTTGCTCTGTGATCGAATCGTCCTTGCGATGCCCCTCTTTTGCCGTGCCACCGTCCCGTGGGAACCCGGAAGTCGGGATCACCCCACCATCTTGCATGACTCGCTCACGTCACGCCTCCTTTTGCACCGGTATCTCTGTGAGCTACCGGAACCGATATGTTGCCATGGCATCATTTTCGGATATGTTGCCGTGGCACCATTTCTGTTTCGCCGCCGTGGCACCCTTTTCATTCCGCCATGGCGACTAATGCTTCATAACATGCTCATGTCAACATTTTCTTAAAAAAAGCATAAACTTGCATATGTCATCCGCATCATGATAACAACATTTAAAATGTTTAAAAATTATGTTTGCATTAAACTACTAAAAGACATGTGGGGATTTACCGGAATTGTTGTTTGTTGTTCCGGCCTCATTTAAACTTGCCTAGATAGGTAGTTTTCATTTGCTTCACCCTCTTGCCATGTTTAACAACATTCAATATTGTTGGGTACATAAACGAGATCGAACTAAATAACTTGTTGTGGTGTTTCGTCAATATGCAACTCGTTGCATATTGAGCCCCACTTAATTTGTAGGATTGTTTGTGCACTTTCCCATGCCATGCATATTTAAACCGGACATGCATCATACTTGTTTGCGCATCATGCCATGTTTATGTGATGTTTGTTTACTATGTTGTTTGTTTCTTTCCGGGTTGCTTCTCTCGTTAGCTTCGGTTTCGTTGCGGAGTTGTGAGGATTCGTTCGACTTCGTCCGTTTGTCTTCTTCATGGACTCTTTCTTCTTCCTTGCGGGATCTCAGGCAAGATGATCATACCCTCGAAATCACTACTATCTTTGCTATGCTAGTTTGCTCGCTCTTTTGCCATGCCAATGCTACGATGCCTACCATTTGCTTGTCAGCCTCCCAAATTGCCATGTCAAACCTCTAACCCACCATGTCCTAGCAAACCGTTGATTGGCTATGTTACCGCTTTGCTCAGACCCTCTTATAGCGTTGTTAGTTGCAGGTGAAGTTTGAAGTTTGTTCCTTGTTGGAACATGGAGATGTTGTTCCTTGTTGGAACATGATTACTTGTTGGGATATCACAATATATCTTATTTAATTAATGCATCTATATACTTGGTAAAGGGTGGAAGGCTCGGCCTTATGCCTGGTGTTTTGTTCCACTCTTGCCGCCCTAGTTTCCGTCATATCGGTGTTATGTTCCCGGATTTTGCGTCCCTTACGCGGTTGGGCTATAATGGGAACCCCTTGACAGTTCGCCTTAAGTAAAGCTCTTCCAGCAATGCCCAACATTGGTTTTACCATTTGCCACCTAGCCTTTTCTTTTCCCTTGGGAGTCGCGCTCCTGAGGGTCATCATTATTTTACCCCCCGGGCCAGTGCTCCTCTGAGTGTTGGTCCAAACTAGAGTCCTGTGCAGCGCCCCCTCGGGGAAACTCGAGGTTTGCTTTTAGTTGTACGGAGCGCTCATCTGAGTGTGCCCTGAGAAAGAGATATGTGCAGCTCCTATCGGGATTTGTCGGCACATTCGGGCGGTGTTGCTGGTTTAGTTTTACCCTGTCGAAATGTCTTGTTGTACCGGGATACCGAGTCTGATCGGAATGTCTCGGGTGGAGGTCTATTCCTTCGTTGACCGTGAGAGCTTGTGATGGGCTAAGTTGGGACACCCTGCAGGGATTTGAACTTTCGAAAGCCGTGCCCGCGGTTATGGGCAGATGGGAATTTGTTAACGTCCGGTTGTAGAAAACCCGAAGTTGACCTTAATTAAAACACATCAACCGTGTGTGTAACCGTGATGGTCTCTTTCCGGCAGAGTCCGGGAAGTGAACACGGTGTTGGAGTTATGCTTGACGTAGGTTGCTATAGGATCACTTCTTGATCATACTTTTATCGACCGTGCTTTGCCTTCTCTTCTCGCTCTCATTTGCGTATGTTAGCCACCATATATGCTAGTCGCTTGCTGCAGCTCCACCTCATTACTCCATCCTTCCTATAAGCTTAAATAGTCTTGATCTCGCGGGTGCGAGATTGCTGAGTCCCCGTGGCTCACAGATACTTCCAAAACCAGTTTGCAGGTGCCTATGTTACCGTGCAGATGACGCAACCAAGCTCAAGGAGGAGCTCGATGAAGATCTTGCCCTTTGTGTTGTTTCGTTCTAGTTGATCAGTAGTGGAGCCCAGTTGGGGTTGATCGGGGACCTTTGTCGCATTTGGGGTTCTTCTTTTATTTTGGTTCCGTAGTCGGACCTTGATTGTATCTGGATGATGTAATGCTTTATTCATGTAATTGTGTGAAGTGGCGATTGTAAGCCAACTATGTATCTATTTCCCTTGTGTATTACATGGGTTGTGTGAAGATTACCTCACTTGCGACATTGCTTTCAATGCGGTTATGCCTCTAAGTCGTGCTTCGACACGTGGGAGATATAGCCGCATCGAGGGCGTGACAAGTTGGTAATCAGAGCCTTCCCAGACCTTAGGAGCCCCATTGCTTGATCGTTTTTAGCGGCCGAGTCGTGTCTAGAAAAATGTTTTGAGTCTTTAGGAATTATATATCGGAGAGTTTAGGAATTCTTTTTACTTCCCAGTCTCCTCATCGCTCTGGTAAGGCATCCTGGCATAGAGTTTCGACTCTTCTCTTCTCAAATTTCACTAAAAAAATTTAGGATCACGCGGGTATCTTGGAATCGTTCCGATGGTTTTATGATGAGAACATTGTTTTGGTGCCTCCTGTCAGGGGTTTAGTGGAAGTGTCCCGGGGAGTTGAGCTCTGAGGCGTTGTCGTCATAATTTTATCGTTGCAGTTCTGGAATACCTGAGTTTAGTACGCCGACATCGAAAATCTCTTTTATGCAGTTGTTGGTGAGATAACCCCGATAACCCAGTACTGAGGTGAGTACGGGAGTATTGACATGACTTGTATAACGGATGCTTTTCGAAGGTTGAGGTAGACGATTTCCGAAGGTTTCTTGGTTATGTGTTGAAGGATGGATACAGCTGGATGTAGGATTTGTTAGTTTTGGGTGAGATATTATGCTTCCCCTGTATCCCCAACACCTGATTGCATAACCTGAAAATTTCGGGAGTTTCATAGGTGGGAAATCAAGTAGCTCTTAGGATATCTTCCCGACAGATGTATGATATGAAATTGGGGTTCGACGTCTAGTGGTCCGCCTATTCACGGTTGAATTTTACAGTGGTCTCGTTGTGTCTTAAAGAGTCCTTGGCTATGCCGACTCGGGGACGCTTCGTATGTCATGTGCACTGCCTTGTACATGATGGCGTTGTACGATCGAGCCCGTGTAGGCCCCACCACGAAAACTTCGGACGAAATCTCTATCATATGTTTGTTCCGGCTTATTCTGCAAGCCAGTCCTTTGTTTTTGTTTTGAGTTGTGGTATTCGAGTTGCTTCAATGTCAAGTGTTGATTCCATACCTTTCCGAAATGGTGTTCTCATACTCCGATGTGAATACCAATCCTTCTCGACAATCGAGATTGTCATGTCAATCCTTTTCAACCGGCGTGTTTCTCTTCAAGTGGATCCGATCACTTCAACATCAGCAAGACCAATTATCATTTCTTCTCAACGGTGGTTGTTTCATCCGTCTCCAAGTTGCCTTTGTTTTTTCCCGCCCACCCACCCTAAAGTATCTTCATTCATTTTGCAATTCTTCCCGGTGACTTGTGCATTTGCTACGTTCAATTTCAATTCTTACGGTGGTTCGTTCAAGAGTTCTCTTTCTTTGTTATCATATCAATTCATTCGTTCTTTCCAAATCCTACCGGTGGTTCCTTGAAGACCTTCTCAAGTTTACGCCATATCTCTCTTAATCCTTTCTACAAGAATAAGTAGTATGCCAAATCCGTTGCTTGTCATCAATTTAAATTGGTGAAGGATACGCATAACATAATTCTTATTCTGGTTTCATCCAAGTGATTAATCCTTTCCTTCAGAGTTTGTTCAGGAGGAATAAATTCTTGGCTGCTTGTTGTTCATCTTTCTTTTGGAGTTCTAAGTTTTCCGCATTATCTCGTCGCGAAGCTCCATCTAAATCATTGCAAGGATTCACCTTGTGTTTTCAATTTCTCTTTCTTTTTATTCTTTTGTTACCGGAGTTTCTTCATGGAGGCTATGCATGATGGTTCATCAAGGATTTATATCCCTTCTCCAAGTGTTCATTGAGATTCTTTTCTAAGGAGCTCAAGCATTCTTCATCTTGCTACCCGGAGTGCAATTCTTTCTTCCGAATCTTTGAAGGTGGTATTATGTCATTCTTGATAATTTGAGTTCATGTTTCGTGATTCACATGTTGTTAAGAATGAGGTATTTTAAATCCATCAACCTCATTGTTGGAGTTATCCTGTGTCATATTTCACCTAAAAGCCTTCCATTGGAATGTTGCTATTTGTGGTGCTTGCCAATGATCCAAGTTATCTCTTTATCATCTTGGTGGAAGAAGTGTTCATCTCTTAGTCGATCTAAAGCTAGCAATCGTTTCCGTTAGTGGCCGGTTGTCACCTCATAATTTTGAGATGTTTTCCATAAGCCCACTACAAGCTTATTCGTTTCGTTGTTGGGTTTTTCCCAACAACCCCGTTGTAACCTTCTTGGAAGGGTGCTTTCCAAGCTCAATTGTGGCAGAAGTTGCCATTTCCCCCTCCATTCTGTTATTCCAATGACCTATCTTCTATTCTTTCTTCCGGAGGCATTGTGACGTTGCTCTTTTCACTCATCATCTCGATTCGTGAGGATCGTGTTCTTTTCTTGCTTATCCATTTAACCGGAGTGTCGTGTTTTCGTTCGAGTTCTCTAATCTTATCAAGTTTTCCCTCCTTCCTCAACTGGAGAGCTGTCTGAAATCCTTCTTACCCATTGTGCCATTCTTTCAATAGTTCCGGAGGCAGTGTGTTGTGATTTCATCAAGTATCTTCTCATCTTATCAAGTTCTTATTCAATTCTTTTTCTTTTCAATCGGAGTGCTGCCCGAAGTTGTTCTCCCTTGTTCCTCTTTTCTAACGGAGTGTTTTTAGCTTCGTCATCTCCATTGTATTCTTTTCTCGAAATGGATTAACCTTTCAAGGTTCTTTGGATTCACTCGTTTGTCAAAGAAGCAACTTAGTTTTACCGCTTATCTTCCTCTTCCGTTTCCCTCCGGTGCCATCCTAGATCTCGGGACGAGATCCTCTCGTAGTGGTGGAGTGTTGTAACGCCCCAAGACCGATGCTTCAGAAGACTTCCAGCTATTCCGAGTTTCGTCGTGTGATTTGTTTTATTTGTTGCATTCATCCTTGCATCATGTGCATTGCATCATGTCATCATGCCATCATATCATTAATTTTTAAAACCTCAACTAAATAAATTGTATGGATTTTTCGATCCATTTAAATCGAGGGACTCACATGGTGACTTCTCTTTATAACATACCCTCCCGATATTTAGGGAGCTATAATAAAATATTCCATTGTTTTGGAATCACCTTAACACACTTGCAAAATATCCCAATGCCTTTATTATCTTAATTCTTGGTCTCCAACTCTGCCCATAAATTATTTCATCATTTTCCGGAGCTCCACCAAAAATCCGAACATTTTTGGACCTTCCCAAACCTCACTTCCTATTCAAATCATTTGAATTTAAATCAAATGAGTTTGAATTTAATCTTTCAATCATGCCTCTTTCTATTTTTCTTGGTACGAGCATATTTTTGTGAGTCCAAGGAAATTATCCCCTTGCGCATTTTCTTTCCCTAACCCTCCTTTTCTTTTCTTCTCTCTTTTTGCTTTTCTGCTAAAGTAAATATAAGAGAGAGAGAGAAGAGAGAGGTAAGCCCAGCCAGGCCTCTGGCCATTTCCTCTCCACCTGGGCCGACCCAACCGGCCTCTCAGGCCCAGCCCACCTAACCCTCCTAACCTAGCCCGACCCGCTCCCCTCGATCTCCTCTGTCTCGCCCCTCTCAGCCTCCTGCGCCCGTGCCCCTCCTCTGCCTCGCCTCTGTTTCCGGCCGCTGCCAGCGAGCAGCTCCGTCGGAGCTCGTCCCCGAGCGCGACCATCTCCGGCCATGGCGCCGCCCTGCTGCTCCTCCCGCGCCCTTCCTCCTCTCTCCTCCACTCCTTCAGTGCACCTCGAGCCTCCGTCGTTCGCCTCCTGCTGCCCTCGCCCCGTCCCCGCGGCCCCCTCCTCGTGCGCCCTCCTCCATCGTGCCCAATCCCCGTCGCCAACCTCCTCGGGACGGCCGCCCGCAGCTCGCCGCCTCTGCTCGATTTGTTGAGGAGCTCCCAAGCCGCGGTCGCCGCCCGGATCCATCGTCCCCGCTGCGCCAAGCTCCTGCCTAGTCTGCATCCCCGTCGCCCCGTTGACCTTCTGCCCGAGCCACCACGACCACGTGCTGCCTCCTTCATGGTTGCCGTGCTGTCGATTTTTCATGCCTCGTCCTGCTGCTGCTGTGGGTGCCTCGCGAGCCGCCGATGTCCTCGCGAGCTGCTCTGTCCGTTAGGGCTCCCCTCCAAGACGAGTTGGCTGCCCCGTTGGCCCTGTTGCCTTTGTCGTGGCCAAGTCAACCCAGACGCCCGAAGTCCATCTTTGGTTGCACACCAAGTCGTCCATGCCTTGCTGCCTCCTGTGCACTGTTGCTCAACAGTTGACGCACGCCAAGTTCTTCGACTACAGCCGATGCCCCGAGGACACCGAGTACGACTACACACGGTGATGCGCCAAGTACCCCTTCGGATCGCCAAGTTCATCTACGAAAACATGTACCATCTACCGTCGCCCGAAGACCCGTGTACCACTACCGACGCCGTGTACGACTACTTCCCACGACAACACTTGAACAACTACTTCCACTACGCCCGAATACCGTGGATGCGACAAGTTCCTCTCCGGACATGTACGACTACCGTTGCCAAGATCGCGAGTACCTCTACCGTCGCCGTGAACAACTACTTCCCTCGATGACTCGAACCGCTCCGAAAACGCACGCTTCGAAGGTATAACGCCGAGACGACGCCCGTGACCTAATGCATGTGTTGAATGAGATGCATCGTTTGCTCTGTGATCGAATCGTCCTTGCGATGCCCCTCTTTTGCCGTGCCACCGTCCCGTGGGAACCCGGAAGTCGGGATCACCCCACCATCTTGCATGACTCGCTCACGTCACGCCTCCTTTTGCACCGGTATCTCTGTGAGCTACCGGAACCGATATGTTGCCATGGCATCATTTTCGGATATGTTGCCGTGGCACCATTTCTGTTTCGCCGCCGTGGCACCCTTTTCATTCCGCCATGGCGACTAATGCTTCATAACATGCTCATGTCAACATTTTCTTAAAAAAAGCATAAACTTGCATATGTCATCCGCATCATGATAACAACATTTAAAATGTTTAAAAATTATGTTTGCATTAAACTACTAAAAGACATGTGGGGATTTACCGGAATTGTTGTTTGTTGTTCCGGCCTCATTTAAACTTGCCTAGATAGGTAGTTTTCATTTGCTTCACCCTCTTGCCATGTTTAACAACATTCAATATTGTTGGGTACATAAACGAGATCGAACTAAATAACTTGTTGTGGTGTTTCGTCAATATGCAACTCGTTGCATATTGAGCCCCACTTAATTTGTAGGATTGTTTGTGCACTTTCCCATGCCATGCATATTTAAACCGGACATGCATCATACTTGTTTGCGCATCATGCCATGTTTATGTGATGTTTGTTTACTATGTTGTTTGTTTCTTTCCGGGTTGCTTCTCTCGTTAGCTTCGGTTTCGTTCCGGAGTTGTGAGGATTCGTTCGACTTCGTCCGTTTGTCTTCTTCATGGACTCTTTCTTCTTCCTTGCGGGATCTCAGGCAAGATGATCATACCCTCGAAATCACTACTATCTTTGCTATGCTAGTTTGCTCGCTCTTTTGCCATGCCAATGCTACGATGCCTACCATTTGCTTGTCAGCCTCCCAAATTGCCATGTCAAACCTCTAACCCACCATGTCCTAGCAAACCGTTGATTGGCTATGTTACCGCTTTGCTCAGCCCCTCTTATAGCGTTGTTAGTTGCAGGTGAAGTTTGAAGTTTGTTCCTTGTTGGAACATGGAGATGTTGTTCCTTGTTGGAACATGATTACTTGTTGGGATATCACAATATATCTTATTTAATTAATGCATCTATATACTTGGTAAAGGGTGGAAGGCTCGGCCTTATGCCTGGTGTTTTGTTCCACTCTTGCCGCCCTAGTTTCCGTCATATCGGTGTTATGTTCCCGGATTTTGCGTCCCTTACGCGGTTGGGCTATAATGGGAACCCCTTGACAGTTTGCCTTAAGTAAAGCTCTTCCAGCAATGCCCAACATTGGTTTTACCATTTGCCACCTAGCCTTTTCTTTTCCCTTGGGAGTCGCGCTCCTGAGGGTCATCATTATTTTACCCCCCGGGCCAGTGCTCCTCTGAGTGTTGGTCCAAACTAGAGTCCTGTGCAGTGCCCCCTCGGGGAAACTCGAGGTTTGGTTTTAGTTGTACGGAGCGCTCATGTGAGTGTGCCCTGAGAAAGAGATATGTGCAGCTCCTATCGGGATTTGTCGGCACATTCGGGCGGTGTTGCTGGTTTAGTTTTACCCTGTCGAAATGTCTTGTTGTACCGGGATACCGAGTCTGATCGGAATGTCTCGGGTGGAGGTCTATTCCTTCGTTGACCGTGAGAGCTTGTGATGGGCTAAGTTGGGACACCCTGCAGGGATTTGAACTTTCGAAAGCCGTGCCCGCGGTTATGGGCAGATGGGAATTTGTTAACGTCCGGTTGTAGAAAACCTGAAGTTGACCTTAATTAAAACACATCAACCGTGTGTGTAACCGTGATGGTCTCTTTCCGGCGGAGTCCGGGAAGTGAACACGGTGTTGGAGTTATGCTTGACGTAGGTTGCTATAGGATCACTTCTTGATCATACTTTTATCGACCGTGCTTTGCCTTCTCTTCTCGCTCTCATTTGCGTATGTTAGCCACCATATATGCTAGTCGCTTGCTGCAGCTCCACCTCATTACTCCATCCTTCCTATAAGCTTAAATAGTCTTGATCTCGCGGGTGCGAGATTGCTGAGTCCCCGTGGCTCACAGATACTTCCAAAACCAGTTTGCAGGTGCCTATGTTACCGTGCAGATGACGCAACCAAGCTCAAGGAGGAGCTCGATGAAGATCTTGCCCTTTGTGTTGTTTCGTTCTAGTTGATCAGTAGTGGAGCCCAGTTGGGGTCGATCGGGGACCTTTGTCGCATTTGGGGTTCTTCTTTTATTTTGGTTCCGTAGTCGGACCTTGATTGTATCTGGATGATGTAATGCTTTATTCATGTAATTGTGTGAAGTGGCGATTGTAAGCCAACTATGTATCTCTTTCCCTTGTGTATTACATGGGTTGTGTGAAGATTACCTCACTTGCGACATTGCTTTCAATGCGGTTATGCCTCTAAGTCGTGCTTCGACACGTGGGAGATATAGCCGCATCGAGGGCGTGACAGATAACATCATGGTAATCCGTGCCTATGCCCATGTTACTGCCATGAGCTTTCATTCCATAATTGATACCTCCTGTCTTAGGGTTTTTCTTAACAAAAACTTTGAGTTCTAAAGCTCCATGTTCTGGTCTTTCTCCGATATACCTTGATCTCGGATATTGACAACTTCCTTAGTCTACCAAGTTCTATAAGGTAGCCTTCCTAGGTCATACAAATCTAGAAAATCTTCAAAGCTTTCAAATTCTCGAGTCTTCGATGTCTTCAACCATTGTAGTTTCCATTATAATAGTACACGGTAAAATCCTCTTCATTCCAAAGTAGTCTTAGTTGCTCGATATCTTGTACTCCTTGGAGTGGTCTCATCAGCCGAATCTTCATGTGGTCAAAAGGGGAAAGGGTATGGTCTAACTAAAAGGGAATATTTGAACAAGCTCAGAAGAGAAGAGAAGTAAAAGATCTTTTTGAAAATAAAGTAGTAGGGAAAATCTTTCCTAGGGGATTGCCAATCTCTAGGGTCACGTCCTACAGTCAACATGTGCTCTGGTACCATCTTGTAGCGACCCGACCCGAATGGATCAAGTCTCTGTGCTTAAGTGTCATCCCTGGATCGGTATGCTGACACACACAGTACTCGAGGATTTATAACAGAGGTAAATCACATGTATAAATAACGTAAATATAATTACCTCAATCCAAATAGCGGAAGTAACAACAAGATTGTGGATTCCCATCAACACCAACGGCAAAGTTGAGTGTAGAAATCGTAACCCTAACGTATCACTTACTCGTCGTAAGAAATCCTGCAACATGAGACGTTGCAGCCATGTAGGTCAGTACATTGAATGTACTGGAAAATTCATACCATAGGATGAATGATGAATAAAAGCTATCTCTACATGCATATATGGCTGGTGGAAAAGCTCTATGGTTATAATGTTTTTTGCGAAAAGCCAATTTTTTCCTACTGCAAAGGAATAAAATTTTATTTAACTACACAGTTGTTTGAAAACATTGAGAAGGTAAACCCCCTCTCAATCCCAATTAAAAGTAATCATTAACAACCCAACAAATTATATTAAGTAACATGATGAGATCAACATGATAATCCAAGAACCAGATACTCAAGATGTCCATAACCGGGGACACTGCTAATAATGATTAGTTTGTACACTCTGCAGAGGTTTGCGCACTTTTCCCCACAAGACTCGATCTCCTCCGTTGGTTTTCTTGCACTACATGGTGTTTGAGAAACGGATGACCGAGACATAGTCTTTCAGAAGCGTTTACACCTTACGATGGGTAGACCATTACACCTACTTTCCCCTACATCTGCTAGTCTACCACTGTAAGAGTTCACCCAACTTAATCAACTATGCTAGAGCCCATAGTAGCTTGTGGCTGCACACGAAAGTTTCTAGCATGAATAATCTTATGATCCCTTTGAGCCTGGGTGGCGGTCCATAAAAACAGGCAATCGCTAGAATACCCAGGTGCCTCAATCCACCTAGATGTTTATTTAAGTAGCCACCTTAAGTTGAACCATTAAGTAACAATCTCACATCTGTCATGGAAAACACTCAAACCCAAACCACGTTTACGAGCATAGCGTTGCAGTATAAGCATAACATAGAAGTAACTCCCAAGGGTTTGATAGTAACAGGGCAATAGGTTCCTACCTCATAAACTACTCCCTAATACCCACATGTTATCAATTCCTAACCATGCAATGTTTGAGGGTGAAACTAATGCATAAAAACTGGGTATGAAAGGGATATGATCAAAGTGTGAACTTGCATGTACTGTTGATGAAGATGATTTGCACTCAACTCCTGATAGTTCTATTCGTCACACTCCGTTCAATCTATCGTAAGCAAACAATAGTAACCACACATAAACCAACTCTCAAAAGATCGGAAAGAATGAAGAAAGCAATTCAGAAAAATTCGAAACCAAGAAAATAACTCTTGCAATAGTAGACAATTTCTAACAGTACCAAAACTGAGTGAATTTCTCCTTATCAGAAAGTTTAGGTCAAGAGCTTTAATTTGCAAAAAGAATCAACTAAAACGGAGTTATAGAACTCGAGTTACGATCAAACGAAGTTCAAATACTAAAATGTTTGAATTCAAATTTTAAAACTTTCAAAAACATGATTAAGTTGTTTTAATAGATAGAGGGGATCGTAACGAAGAAGTGGGTGTTGGTTTTGTTGGATTTGGATAAACGGTGTAAAAATATGTGAGGGTTTGAAGTCCAGGGGCTAATCTGTAAATAAAATAACTGCCACTAGGCCCCTGGCTACGTGTGAAGATTGTTAGTGGCTGAAAACTGTTCGCTCCGTAGACAAAACAGCGAACGTCCTCTAACTAAGGGATAATGGTTCGAAATAAATAAAAAAGTAAAAAAAACTAACCGATCTAATCTAGCCCTAGATCTACGATCGGACGCACGAGAGGATTCTGGTGGCTCACCGCGGCGGTGGAGGTCAACGGCGAGCCGGAACGGTGGCGGCGGCTCAGGGCCGGCCGGGGCGGCGGCTCCGGTCGTCCAGGAGGGCGGCGAAGGGCATGGGGAGGGGCGGCGTGGAGCGGCGGTTGCGGGGTTGGCGTCGGCGGCGGTCGACGGCAACGAGGGCGGCGGCTGTGGCCCCCGGCGGCGGCGGCGGCGGTGAGATGCGGCGACGGCGGCGCCATGCGAGGAGGAGGAGAGAGACAGAGGGTGGCGCTATTTATGGAGGGGGGAAACGGCCTCGGGAGGCGTGGAGGAGGGGGCACGGCGACGAGGGGACTCCGGGCGGAGTACGGCGGCGAGTGGTGGCGTGCCCAAGGCGGACTCCGTCCTCGCGTCGGTGACGATGGCAGCTGGGTTGGGCCAGCTTGGCAGGGGCTGGGCCGGCCCAGTCGGCGGCGGAAGAGAGGTTTTAAAAAAACATTTATTTGTACAGAAAAAAACGAAATAAACTAAAATATACTATAGGCATATTATATATCCATTTTTTTAGAAAAACATTTTCTACAACCTGAACATTAATCTAACTTCAAATAAAATCCACAATAATTCAAATAAACAAAGTGTGCTACTTGTCCAATAAAATCCAATAAAAATCATTTTAAAAATACCAAAATGATTTCAAATTTATTTCTCTCCAATTTTCTGATGTAGGGAATCATGTTACCCTATTTTCCAATATTTTATTTTTGGAGAAAAATAATTTGAATAAAACCCAAATAAGGCCAAATTGAAAATAATATTCAACGGGGCTTTAAATTGGATTTCATTTAAACTCCCAACTCATATTTCATATGTTTTGAAGAAGTCATTTTATCTTCTATCATGAAAATCATTGAGTTGCTTGAAGTTTCTGAAATTTGAAAATATTTCCAAATGAAATTCAAATCTTTTCAAAACCCTTTTTCATTTATTTAAATGGAAGAAGTCATATTATCTTCACTCCAGGGTTTTGTGTTTGAAAAGTATTTGAATACATGGAGATCAAAAAGCAAAGGTGAAAGATTGGGAAAGTCCTTTTATTCCCTCTCATTTAACTTTCATAAGTTTCAAATTTCACTCAATCAATCAAACCAACAATCAAACTATCTATTTAATATAACATTCCAAAATTTAGAATTTTGGGATGTTACAAACCTACTACCCTTAAAATGAATCTCGTCCTCGAGATTTGGAGAGGCTAGCAAGAAATAGGTTAGGTTTGGGGTCTTCACAAAATCCATCGATCATCTCAGGGGGTCTGGGGTGCTACCACCCTTAAAAGCATTGTTACTGTTCCGTCAAAACTCATATACTCCATGCTTATTCCTGACAGTGTCAGTCTTCTCAGATCTTCAGTATAATTCCTTCTGTGGCTCTTCCGATAATGGCATAACCTTTTTCCTCAATCCTTGTATCCTTTTCATATTGGTACGGTTATTCCGAGACTGGGTCTTCTTAGCTGACGGGTCTGGCGCCAATACTAAACAACTATCGATATCTCATGGTGGTCAACCATTTATGGTTTCTCCTGCAGAAAATGGGTCTGGGTTGAACCTCACCGTATATCCTACGATTGGCAACAACTGCCTTGTACAAGGGAAAAGCGTCATACCATTCTAAGGTTTAAACAAGGTTTTGATCGTCGTCTCTCTACTATAGGTAAGTCACTCAGATTTACCATCCCACATAGCAAAGCGAATAATAAGAGTAGGTAGGTATGGTGATCAATCCATCCCGCACCAAAATCATTACCTTGTATACGGTTTAATGAATCTCGGATTCTAACACTCGGTCATCCTCACAAGCATTGCAGAATTTCTCTTGTCGACGAACCAAGTTCGGATAATTCCATTGATTCTCAAGCCAAACCAACATCTATCGTTCCTTTACAACTCTAAGGTTTTGCGTAAACTCCTATAAGATCGTCTGTTGATAAAGGCATACCTTCTTCTAGGGTTTTTCCTTTAGCAAGAGTGTGCTTGCTTCTTGGTAGGTCCTGGGGCCTGTGGGTTATGGCCCATCTCATCACTTGCAAACCTTGAACTCATTCTTGGGGCAACAGATCATTATCCCAACATCCAACTTCCTAGTATTCTTAAATCCATCCAATTGTACTGTCTTCCTTCCTTCCTTCTATTGGTATCACACTATGACGTGATTACTCAAACTCATCATGGAGTTACACTTGCTCCATATTACCAACATTATACCTCCATATCCAATAGTACTTCATCCCTTCTTACTCTTAGGATATCCCACATAGCGCGACAAAACTCGTACTTATGATGTTCGAAGTCCACTTCGTGGAATATCACTTTCTTTACCAGGGTCAAGGGTTCTCACAATTACTACCACCCTTGAAATGCACAAATTTATCCATAGACCATATTTCTCATATCCTCGAAAATAGTCAAAATCTTCCTTCATACAGTCACTGCTCATAAAATCCAAATCTTTACCAACGATGCTAAGTTTATTGATTCTCCAATGATTACAATCACTTGCTTTTCCATTACATGCCTCAACTCATCGCCTCAATGTAAAAGAATTGTTCCCACTACTACCACTCTATTTCTTTCGTTGCTAACTCCACTATTTAGCACAAGTCTCCTTCTCTTTGGGCCAATCTCTGGCAAAGTTCCCTACTTCATTACTACGGTAACATACTACTTTTGACAAGTCTCGAAGTTTCCTTGTGATTACATAGCCTCCTTGGGTCCTAGGATTCCTTTTTGGGCAACGGCTGAAGTAGTGCCCTGACTCCTTGCACCTGAAACAGATGATATGGCTCAGGTCCTTCCTGGAATCCAATCTACTTCTCTTCCTAGACTTTTCCGTTCCAATCAGGGCTTCTACTTCCTGTGGGTCATACTCTACTTCCTCTGTCGGGAATTCTATTAGATCCCCATTCAGACAATTTTGGGAGATGTGTCCTTCTCCACATGAATAGCAAGACTTGGCGCAGGGTTTCATTGGGTTTTCTTCGGGTGTGTCCTCCACCTCTTCCTTCATTACTTGGTCTCCTAAAATTTCCATGAGGGCCCCTTTCATTGCTTCTTTCTTCTGCTGGATGGTTCTTTGTACCATGGAGTAAATGTGACACTAAGCAGGGTAGTGGGTAGTTCCTTCACACAAGAAACAAGTAATCTGCCTAGTTGGGTATTCTTCAGCTGGGTGACTTCCTTCACCATTAGGGCATTCATCCTGGTGTTCTCTATGGTCGTGTCCTATTTCTCCACAGAGCTTGCAAGCACACGATTTCTTCATATCATTTCCATGGGGCTCCAATCTCTGGGACATAAACCGAGACTTTGGCAAAGTCAACTTAAATTTTTCCTAAGTGGTTACTCCTTGCCATCCATTGATGGTTTGGTATATCGTCCACCAAGTAGCAGCACCTCTTTCAAAGCATTGAAGAGCATGTTGGGCCATATCCTTTCCGGCTATAGGGTTGTTCTTCATGTGATCCTCCATGTTTTGAATCCATCGGTCCCTCTCCAATTGACTCATCGATCCAGATAATATGATCTCATCTCCATTCATCCTCTATTGGGTCTAGGGGTTTTGGGGTGAGATAAGAGACATAGAGAGGGATACAAACAAATATATTTGAAAAGGGCATTTTATTTTGTGGCTGTCGGAAAAACAACAAACAAAAGACAACTCACAAACATCACCTCTAACGTAGGAATAATGGGGTTTGGTCTTCTAGTGGTATATAAATCTTCAACGTCACCAAACTCTTCCAGTCTTGTTCATGTCTCCGATGGCTTCTTCCGATCGTGCTTGTCCTTATCAAGTTCTTTTGCCAGATCATCTCTGTTGACGCGAAGTCTCTCATGACGTCCTTTAATATTTCTAGAGTTGCGTTCCAAACTTCTGGGTTTCAACATCCTTGGCATGAACCATGTCCTTCTATCCTTCAGCTCCTGACGAACCTCTGGTATCTCGAGGTTTAGCTCCTCCAGCTTGGCTACTTTCAGCTTCTGGTTCCTGGGTTCTTCACAAACTGCTTCCTTGTCAAATACGGCTTCCAGAAGATCCATCTTAAAACTCCTGATGTAATTCTCCAGATCCTGGTAATACACCAGCTACGTTAAAAATGCATCCTTTGCTGACAGATGCTCCATCAGCTTTCTACCATGCAATCCTTCCGAAGAAATACATGCTTAACTCAGCATGGTGACAATATCATAAGCGGGTGATAACACCATGGTAATCCGTGCCTATGCCCATGTTACTGCCATGAGCTTTCATTCCATAATTGATACCTCCTATCTTAGGGTTTTTCTTAACAAAAACTTTGAGTTCTAAAGCTCCATGTTCCGGTCTTTCTCCGATATACCTTGATCTCAGATATTGACAACTTCCTTAGACTACCAAGTTCTATAAGGTAGCCTTCCTAGGTCATACAAATCTGGAAAATCTTCAAAGCTTTCAAATTCTCGAGTCTTCGATGTCTTCAACCATTGTAGTTTCCATTATAATAGTACACGGTAAAATCCTCTTCATTCCAAAGTAGTCTTAGTTGCTCGATATCTTGTACTCCTTGGAGTGGTCTCATCAGCCGAATCTTCATGTGGTCAAAAGGGGAAAGGGTATGGTCTAACTAAAAGGGAATATTTGAATCAGCTCAAAAGAGAAGAGAAGTAAAAGATCTTTTTGAAAATAAAGTAGTAGGGAAAATCTTTCCTAGGGGCTTGCCAGTCTCTAGGGTCACGTCCTACAGTCAACATGTGCTCTAGTACCATCTTGTAGCGACCCGACTCGAATGGATCAAGTCTCTATGCTTAAGTGTCATCCCTGAATCGGTATGCTGACACACACAGTACTCGAGGATTTATAACAGACGCAAATCACATGTATAAAGAACGTAAATACAATTACGTCAAACCAAATAGCGGAAGTAACAACAAGGTTGTGGATTCCCATCAACACCAACGGCAAAGTTGAGTGTAGAAATCGCTCGTCGTAAGAAATCCTGCAACATGAGACGTTGCAGCCATGTAGGTCAGTACATTGAATGTACTGGCAAATTCACACCATAGGATGAATGATGAATAAAAGCTATCTCTACATGCATATATGGCAGGTGGAAAAGCTCTATGGTTATAATGTTTTTGCGAAAAGCCAATTTTTCCCTACTGCAAAGGAATACAATTTTATTTAACTACACAGTTGTTTGAAAACATTGAGAAGGTAAACCCCCTCTCAATCCCAATTAAAAGTAATCATTAACAACCCAACAAATTATATTAAGTAACATGATGAGATCAACATGATAATCCAAGAACCAGATACTCAAGATGTCCATAACTGGGGACACGGCTAATCATGATTAGTTTGTACCCTCTGTAGAGGTTTGCGCACTTTTCCCCACAAGACTCGATCTCCTTCGTTGGTTTTCTCGCACTACATGGTGTTTGAGAAACGGATGACCGAGACATAGTCTTTCAGAAGCGTTTACACCTAACGATGGGCAGACCGTTACACCTACTTTCCCCTACATCTACTAGTCTACCACTGTAAGAGTTCACCCGACTTAATCAACTATGCTAGAGCCCATAGTAGCTTGTGGCTGCACTCAGAAGTTTCTAGCATGAATAATCTTATGATCCCTTTGAGCCTGGGTGGCGGTTCATAAAAAACAGGCAATCGCTGGAATACCCAGGTGCCTCAATCCACCTAGACGTGTATTTAAGTAGCCACCTTAAGTTGAACCATTAAGTAACAATCTCACATCTGTCATGGAAAACACTCAAACCCAAACCACGTCTACGAGCATAGCATTGCAGTATAAGCATAACGTAGAAGTAACTCCCAAGGGTTTGATAGTAACAGGGTAATAGGTTCCTACCTCATCAACTACTCCCCAATACCCACATGTTATCAATTCCTAACCATGCAATGTTTGAGGGTGAAACTAATGCATAAAAATTGGGTATGAAAGGGATATGATCAAAGTGTGAACTTGCATGTACTATTGATGAAGATGATTCACACTCAACTCCTGATAGTTCTATTCGTCACACTCTGTTCAATCTATCGTAAGCAAACAATAGTAACCACACATAAGCAATCACTAAAAAGATAGGAAAGAACAAAGAAAGCAATTCGGAAAACTTCAAAACCAAGCAAATAACTCTTGCAACAGTATACATTTCTTACCAAAATTGAGTGAATTTGGCCTTATCGGAAAGTTTAGGTCAAGAGCTTTAATTTGCAAAAAGAATCAACTAAAACGGAGTTATAGAACTCGAGTTACGATCAAAGGAAGTTCAAATACTAAACTGTTTGAATTCAAATTTTAAAACTTTCAAAAAGATGATTAAGTTGTTTTAATGGATAGAGGGGATCGTAATGAAGAATTGGGTGTTGGTTTCGTTGGATTTGGATAAACGGTGTAAAATATGTGAGGATTTGAAGTCCAGGGGCTAATCTGTAAATAAAATAACTGCAACTAGGTCCCTAGCTAGGTGTCAGATTGTTAGTGGCTGAAAACTGTTCGCTGCATAGACTAAACAGCGAACATCCTCTAACTAAGGGATAACGGTTCGAAATAAATAAAAAGTAAAAAAAACTAATCGATCTAATCTAGCCCTAGATCTACGATCGGAAGGATGAGGGGATTCCGGTGGCTCACCGCGGCGGTGGAGGTCAACGGCGAGCCGGAACGGCGGTGGCGGCTCAGGTCTGGCCGGGGCGGCGGCTTCGGTCGTCGAGGAGGGCGGCGAAGGGCACGGGGAGGGGCGGCGTGGAGCGGTGGTTGCGGGGGTGGCGTCAGCGGCGGTCGACGGCGACGAGGGCGGCGGCTGCGGCCTCCGGCGGCGGCGGCGGTGAGATGCGGGGACGGCGGCGCCATCCGAGAAGGAGAGAGAGAGAGGGGGGACGCTATTTATGGAGGGGGGAAACGTCCTCGGGAGGCGTGGAGGAGGGGGCACGACAACGAGGGGACTCCGGGCGGAGTACGGCGGCGAGCGGTGGCGTGCCCAGGGCGGACTCCGTCCTGGGGTCGGTGACGATGGCAGCTGGGCTGGACCGCGGCGTGGCAGGGGCTGGGCCGGCCTAGTCGGCGGCGGAGGAGAGGTTTTAAAAAAAACATTTATTTCTACAGAAAAAAAACCAAATAAACTAAAATATACTATAGGCATATTATATATCCAAATTTCCAGAAAAACATTTTCTACAACCTGAACATTAATCTAACTTCAAATAAAATCCACAATAATTCAAATAAAACAAAGAGTGCTACTTGTCCAATAAAAATCATTTTTAAAATACCAAAATGATTTCAAATTTATTTCTTTCCAATTTGCTGATGTAGGGAATCATGTTACCCTATTTTCCAAATATTTTATTTTTGGAGAAAAATAATTTGAATAAAACCCAAATAAGGCCGAATTGGAAATAATTTTCAACGGGGCTTTAAATTGGATTTCTTTTAAACTCCCAACTCATATTTCATGGGTTTTGAATAAGTCATTTTCTCTTCTATCATGAAAATCATTGAGTTGCTTGAAGTTTTTGAATTTGAAAATATTCCCAAATGAAATTCAAATCTTTTCAAAACCCTTTTTCATTTATTTAGATGGAAGAAGTCATATTATCTTCACTCCAGGGTTTTGTGTTTGAAAAGTATTTGAATCGATGGAGATCAGAAAGCAAAGGTGAAAGATTGGGAAAGTCCTTTTATTCCCTGTCATTTAACTTTCAAAAGTTTCAAATTTCACTCAATCAATCAAACCAACAATCAAACTATCTATTTAATATAACATTCCAAAATTTAGAATTTTGGGATGTTACAAACCTACCACCCTTAAAATGAATCTCGTCCTCGAGATTCGGAGAGGCTAGAAAGAAATAGGTTAGGTTTGGGGTCTTCTCAAAATCCATCGATCATCTCAGGGGGTCTGGGGTGCTACCACCCTTAAAAGCATTGTCATTGTTCCATCAGAACTCATATACTCCATGCTTATTCCTGACAGTGTCAGTCTTCTCAGATCTTCAGTATAATTCCTTCTGTGGCTCTTCCGGTAATGGCATAACCTTTTTCCTCAATCCTTGTATCCTTTTCATATTGGTACGGTTATTCCGAGACTGGGTCTTCTTAGCTAACGGGTCTGGCGCCAATACTAAACAACTATCGATATCTCATGGTGGTCAACCATTTATGGTTTCTCCTGCAGAAAACGGGTCTGGGTTGAACCTCATAGTATATCCTACGATTGGCAACAACTGCCTTGTACAAGGGAAAAACGTCATACCATTCTAAGGTTTAAACAATGTTTTGATCGTCATCTCTCTACTATAGGTAAGTCACTCAGATTTACCATCCCAGATAGCAAAGCGAATAATAAGAGTAAGTCGGTATGGTGATCAATCCATCCCGCACCCAAATCATTACCTTGTATACGGTTTAGCGAATCTCGCATTCTAACACTCGGTCATCCTCACAAGCATTGTACAATTTCTCTTGTCGATGAACCAAGTTCAGATAATTCCATTGATTCTGCGAGCCAAACCAACATCTATCGTTCCTTTTACAACTCTCAGGTTTTGCGTAAACTCCTATAAGATCGTCTGTTGGTAAAGGCATACCTTCTTCTAGGGTTTTTCCTTTAGCAAGAGTGTGCTTGATTCTTGGTAGGTCCTGGGGCCTGTGGGTTATGGCCCATCTCATCACTTGCAAACCTTGAACTCATTCTTGGGGCAACGGATCATTATCCCAACATCCAACTTCCTAGTATTCTTAAATCCATCCAATTGTACTGTCTTCCTTCCTTCCTTCTATTGGTATCACACTATGACTGATTACTCAAACTCATCATGGAGTTACACTTGCTCCATACTACCAACATTATACCTCCATATCCAATAGTACTTCATCCCTTCTTACTCTTGGGATATCCCACATATTGCGACAAAACTCGTACTTATTTTGTCTGAAGTCCACATCGTGGAATATCACTTTCTTTACCGGGGTCAAGGGTTCTCACAATTACTACCACCCTTGAAATGCACAAATTTATCCATAGACCATATTTCTCATATCCTCGAAAATAGTCAAAATCTTCCTTCATACAGTCACTGCTCATAAAATCCAAATCTTTACCAATGATGCTAACTTTATGGATTCTCCAATGATTACAATCACTTGATTTTCCAGTACATGCCTCAACTCGTCGCCTCAATGTAAAAGAACTGTTCCCACTACTACCACTATATTTCTTTCGTTGCTAACTCAACTATTTAGCACAAGTCTCCTTCTCTTTGGGACAATCTCTGGCAAAGTTCCCTACTTCATTACAACGGTAACATACCACTTCTGACAAGTCTCGAAGTTTCCTTGTGATTACATAGCCTCCTTGGGTCCTAGGCTTCCTTTTTGGGCAACAGCTGAAGTAGTGCCCTGACTCCTTGCACCTGAAACAGGTGATATGGCTCAGGTCCTTCCTGGAATCCAATCTATTTCTCTTCCTGGACTTTTCCGTTCCAATCAGGGCTTCTATTTCCTGTGGGTCATACTCTAATTCCTCTGTCGGGAATTCTATTAGATCCCCATTCAGACATTTTTGGGGGATGTGTCCTTCTCCACATGAATAGCAAGACTTGGCGCAGGGTTTCATTGGGTTTTCTTCGGGTGTGTCCTCCACCTCTTCCTTCATTACTTGGTCTCCTAAAATTTCCATGAGGGCTCCTTTCATTGCTTCTTTCTTCTGCTGGATGGTTCTTTGTACCATGTGGTAAATGTGACACTAAGCAGGGTAGTGGGTAGTTCCTTCACACAAGAAACAAGTAATCTGCCTAGTTGGGTATTCTTCAGCTGGGTGACTTCCTTCACCATTAGGGCATTCATCCTGGTGTTCTTTATGGTCGTGTCCTATTTCTCCATAGAGCTTGCAAGCACACGATTTCTTCATATCATTTCCATGGGGCTCCAATCTCTGGGACATAAACTGAGACTCTGGCAAAGTCAACTTAAATTCTTCCTAAGTGGTTACTCCTTGCCATCCATTGATGGTTTGGTATATCGTCCACCAAGTAGCAGCACCTCTTTCAAAGCATTGAAAAGCATGTTGGGCCATATCCTTTCTGGCTATAGGGTTGTTCTTCATGTGATCCTCCATGTTCTGAATCCATCAGTCCGTCTCCAATTGACTCATCGGTCCAGATAATATGATCTTATCTCCATTCATCCTCTATTGGGTCTAGGAGTTTTGGGGTGAGATAAGATAGATAGAGAGGGATACAAACAAATATATTTGAAAAGGGCATTTTATTTTGTGGCTGTCGGAAAAACAACAAACAAAAGACAGCTCACAAACATCGCATCTAACGTAGGTATAATGGGGTTTGGTCTTCTAGTGGTCAATAAATCTTCAACGTCACCAAACTCTTCCAGTCCTGTTCATGTCTCCGATGGCTTCTTCCGATCGTGCTTGTCCTTATCAAGTTCTTTTGCCAGATCATCTTTGTTGACGCGAAGTCTCTCATGACGTCCTTTAATATTTCTGGAGTTGCGTTCCAAACTTCTGGGTTTCAACATCCTTGGCATGAACCATGTCCTTCTATCCTTCAGCTCCTGACGAATCTCTGGTATCTTGAGGTTTAGCTCCTCCAGCTTGGCTACTTTCAGCTTCTGGTTCCTGGGTTCTTCACGAACTACTTCCTTGTCAAATACGGCTTCTTGAAGATCCATCTTAAAACTCCTGATGTAATTCTCTAGATCCTGGTGATACACCATCTACGTTAAAACTGCATCCTTTGCTGACAGATGCTCCATCAGCCTTCTACCATCCAATCCTTCCGAAGAAATGCATGCTTAACTCAGCATGGTGACAATAGCATAAGCAGGCGATAACACCATGGTAATCCGTGCCTATGCCCATGTTACTGCCATGAGCTTTCATTCCATAATTGATACCTCCTGTCTTAGGGTTTTTCTTAACAAAAACTTTGAGTTCTAAAGCTCCATGTTCTGGTCTTTCTCCGATATACCTTGATCTCGGATATTGACAACTTCCTTAGTCTGCCAAGTTCTATAAGGTAACCTTCCTAGGTCGTACAAATCTGGAAAATCTTCAAAGCTTTCAAATTCTCCAGTCTTCAATGTCTTCAACTGTTGTAGTTTCCATTATAATAGTACACGGTAAAATCCTCTTCATTCCAAAGTAGTCTTAGTTGCTCGATATCTTGTACTCCTTGGAGTGGTCTCATCAGCCGAATCTTCATGTGGTCAAAAGGGGAAAGGGTATGGTCTAACTAAAAGGGAATATTTGAACAAGCTCAGAAGAGAAGAGAAGTAAAAGATCTTTTTGAAAATAAAGTAGTAGGGAAAATCTTTCCTAGGGGATTGCCAGTCTCTAGGGTCACGTCCTACAGTCAACATGTGCTCTGGTACCATCTTGTAGCAACCCGACCCGAATGGATCAAGTCTCTGTGCTTAAGTGTCATCCCTGGATCGGTATGCTAACACACACAGTACTCGAGGATTTATAACAGAGGTAAATCACATGTATAAAGAACGTAAATACAATTACCTCAATCCAAATAGCGGAAGTAACAACAAGGTTGTGAATTCCCGTCAACACCAACGGCAAAGCTGAGTGTAGAAATCGTAACCCTAACGTATCACTTACTCGTCGTAAGAAACCCTGCAACATGAGACGTTCCAGCCATGTAGGTCTGTACATTGAATGTACTGGCAAATTCACACCATAGGATGAATGATGAATAAAAGCTATCTCTACATGCATATATGGCTGGTGGAAAAGCTCTATGGTTCTAATGTTTATGCGAAAAGCCAATTTTTCCCAACTGCAAAGGAATAAAATTTTATTTAACTACACAGTTGTTTGAAAACATTGAGAAGGTAAACCCCCTCTCAATCCCAATTAAAAGTAATCATTAACAACCCAACAAATTATATTAAGTAACCTGATGAGATCAACATGATAATCCAAGAGCCAGATACTCAAGATGTCCATAACCGGGGACACGGCTAATCATGATTAGTTTGTACACTCTGCAGAGGTTTGCACACTTTTCCCCACAAGACTCGATCTCCTCCGTTAGTTTTCTTGCACTACATGGTGTTTGAGAAATGGATGACCGAGACATAGTCTTTCAGAAGCGTTTACACCTTACGATGGGTAGACCATTACACCTACTTTCCCCTACATCTGCTAGTCTACCACTATAAGAGTTCACCCGACTTAATCAACTATGCTAGAGCCCATAGTAGCTTGTGGCTGCACACGAAAGTTTCTAGCATGAATAATCTTATGATCCCTTTAAGCCTGGGTGGCGGTCCATAAAAAAACAGGCAATCACTGGAATATCCAAGTGCCTCAATCCACCCAGATGTGTATTTAAGTAGCCACCTTCAGTTGAACCATTAAGTAATAATCTCACATATGTCATGGAAAACACTCAAAGCCAAACCATGTCTACGAGCATAGCATTGTAGTATAAGCATAACGTAGAAGTAACTCCCAAGGGTTTGATAGTAACAGGGCAATAGGTTCCTACCTCATCAACTACTCCCCAATACCCACATGTTATCAATTCCTAACCATGCAATGTTTGAGGGTGAAACTAATGCATAAAAACTGGGTATGAAAGGGATATGATCAAACTGTGAACTTGCTTGTACTGTTGATGAAGATGATTCACACTCAACTCCTGATAGTTCTATTCATCACACTCTGTTCAACCTATTGTAAGCAAACAATAGTAACCACACATAAGCAATCACTCAAAAGATCGGAAAGAACAAAGAAAGCAATTTGGAAAACTTCGAAACCAAGCAAATAACTCTTGCAACAGTAGACAATTTCTAACAGTAACAAAATTGAGTGAATTTGGCCTTATCAGAAAGTTTACGTCAAGAGCTTTAATTTGCAAAGAGAATCAACTAAAACTGAGTTATAGAACTCGAGTTACGATCAAACGAAGTTCAAATACTAAAATGTTTGAATTGAAATTTTAAAACTCTCAAAAGATGATTAAGTTGTTTTAATGGATAGAGGGGATCGTAATGAAGAAGTGGGTGTTGGTTTTGTTGGATTTGGATAAACGGTGTAAAATATGTGACGGTTTGAAGTCTAGGGGCTAATCTCTAAATAAAATAACTGCAACAAAGTCCCTAGCTACGTGTCAGATTGTTAGTGGCTGAAAACTGTTCGCTGCATAGACTAAACAGCGAACGTCCTCTAACTAAGGGATAACGGTTCGGAATAAATAAAAAACTAAAAAAACTAACCGATCTAATCTAGCCCTAGATCTACGATCGGACGGACGAGGGGATTCTGGTGGCTCACCGCGGCGGTGGAGGTCAAAGGCGAGCCGGAACGGCGACGGCGGCTCGGGTCCGGCCGGGGGGGCGGCTCCGATCGTCCAGGAGGGCGGCGAAGGGCACGGGGAGGGGCGGCGTGGAGCGGCGGTTGCGGGGGTGGCGTCGGCGGCGGTTGACGGTGACGAGGGCGGCGGTTGCGGCCTCCGGCGGCGGCGGCGGCGGTGAGATGCGGGGACGGTGGCGCCATGCGAGGAGGAGTGAGAGAGAGGGGGCGGCGCTATTTATGGAGGGGGGAAACGGCCTCGGGAGGCGTGGAGGAGGGGGCACGGCGACAAGGGGACTCCGGGCGGAGTACGGCGGCGAGCGGTGGCGTGCCCAGGGCGGACTCCATCCTGGGGTCGGTGACGATGGCAGCTGGGCTGGGCCGTGGCCTGGCAGGGGCTGGGCCGGCCCAGTCGGCGGCGGAGGAGAGGTTTTAAAAAAAACATTTATTTTTACAGAAAAAACCAAATAAACTAACATATACTATAGCATATTGTATATCCAAATTTTCAGGAAAACATTTTCTACAAGCTGAACATTAATCTAACTTCAAATAAAATCCAGAATAATTCAAATAAAACAAAGAGTGCTACTTGTCCAATAAAATCCAATAAAAATCATTTTAAAAATACCAAAATGATTTCAAATTTATTTCTCTCCAATTTTCTGATGTAGGGAATCATGTTACCCTATTTTCCAAATATTTTATTTTGGAGAAAAATAATTTGAATAAAACCCAAATAAGGCCTAATTGAAAATAATTTTTAACGGGGCTTTAAATTGGATTTGTTTTAAACTCCCAACTCATATTTCATATGTTTTGAAGAAGTCATTTTATCTTCTATCATGAAAATCATTGAGTTGCTTGAAGTTTCTAAATTTGAAAATATTTCCAAATGAAATTCAAATCTTTTCAAAACCCGTTTTCATTTATTTAAATGGAAGAAGTCATATTATCTTCACTCCAGGGTTTTGTGTTTGAAAAGTATTTTAATCGATGGAGATCAGAAAGCAAAGGTGAAAGTTTGGGAAAGTCCTTTTATTCCCTCTCATTTAACTTTCAAAAGTTTCAAATTTCACTCAATCAATCAAACCAACAATCAAACTATCTATTTAATATAACATTCCAAATTTTAGAATTTTGGGATGTTACAAAAACAAATATATCTTGTCACTAGGGAGGGGGCAAATGAACACGAGAGGAGGGCGGAAGCAGCCCGCCGTCAGCCAGCAGCTGAGGAGGCAATGACTGCTGCATCTCAGTACGACCCCAGTTACAACTATGGATATCAGTCAGGCTATCCATGGCCATAAACCAACTTAGGCCAAAAGCCTAAGCTTGGGGGAGTACATATTTCCCATCGACTTTACGTTCATGTTTACACACTATTCTAGTCGTCGGTGCCCATACTCTTTCATTGTACTATATCCATGCTAGTTTAAATTCTTTTTCTAGTTTTCTTCTTGTGTGTTTGATAAACCTTATAAAAAACCCCAAAAAATAGTTAGTTTAATTTTCATGCTTGTAGTAGAAGTAATTAAAAAAACCACAAAGATTTCTCGTTCTTCTTTTACTTGTTGGGAGCTTTCCCGTGTAAATAGTTTTATTTCTTTTTCCTTTCTTTGGGGGCTGAGAGTAGAAGACCATATTGAAAATGTTTAGTGGCTCTCTTATGCATGATTGTGGATTTAATTTAGAGCCCATATTACCTTGTCTTCTCTCTTGAAATGAATGCTTGCAGATTCTAGCTTAGTCCAATGCATGTACACTCTTATTATCATACACATCGTTCGATCGTGTAAGTGAAAGGCAATGATGACGATATATAATGGACTGATTGAGATGAGAGAAGCTGGTATGAACTCGACCTCTTTTGTTTTTGTAAATATGATGAGTTCATCGTTCCTGATTCAGCTTATTATGAAGTAGACATGTTTGCAATGACATTTAGAGATTATAGTTGCTTATGTCATGCTTAATTAGCTATGAGTTATAATGGTTTACCTTGCGTGCCAACATGCTATTAAAATGATTGTGATGTGGTATGATGAGATGGTATCCTCCTTTGAATGAATTGAGTGACTCGACTTGGCACATGTTCACGCATGTAGTTGAAACAAAATCAACATAGCCTTCACGATATTTATGTTCATGGTGGATTATATCCTACTCATGCTTGCACTTAGTGTAAATTAATTTTAGTGCATGTTCATGACTGTTGTCGCTCTCTCAGTTGGTCGCTTCCCAGTCTTTTGCTAGCCTCCACCTGTACTAAGCGGGAATACTGCTTATGCATCCAAACTCCATAAACCCCAAAGTTATTCCACATGAGTCCACCATACCTTCCAATATGCGGTATCTACCTACCGTTCCAAGTAAATTTGTCTGTGCCAAACTCCAAACCTTCAAATGAAATTCTGTTTTGTATGCTCGAGCAGCTCATGTTTCAACTAGGGCTGCATGTATCTTCCATGCTAGGTGGGCTATTCTTAAGAGGAGTGGACTCCGCTCCTCATTCACAAGAAAGGGTCGGTAACCGGGATGCCCAGTCCCATGATCCAAAAAGATCAAAGCAAATCAATATAATTAAACAAAACTCCAGGGTTGTTGTTAGTTGGAGGCACTCGTTGTTTCGAGCAAGCCATGGATTGATGCTTGTTGGTTGTGGGGGAGTATAAACGTTTACCATTCTAATTGGGAACTGCCTATAATGCATGTAGTATGGAAGATATCGCCATCTCATAGTTGCTGCGTTGACAGTGAAAGTATGCCGCCCAAAATGTTATTCAATCTCTATTTTAAAATCGAGCTCTGGCACCTCTACGAATCCCTGCTTCCCTCTGCGAAGGGCCTATCTATTTACTTTTATGTTGAGCCATCACCTTCTTATTAAAAAGCACCCGCTGGAGAGCACACTGTCATTTATATGCATTCCTATTAGTTTATATTGGGTATGACTTGACTAGATCTCTTTTACCATGAATTACAATGTTTAGTCAGTCCTTGATCTTTAAAGGTGCTCTGCATTTATGTTTTGCGGTCTCAGAAAGGGCTAGCGAGATACCATTTTGTTATACCATATTATGATTGTTTTGAGAAAGTGTTGTCATCCGAGTTTTATTATTATAGCTCGCTAGTTGATTATGCCATTGATATGAGTAAACATGAGACCTGAGTGTTATTGCGAATATGGTTAGTTCATAATCTTTGTTGAAACCTTGAGTGCTGGCTTTACATATTTACAACAACAAGAGCAAGCAGAGTTTGTAAAAGTTTTTCTTTATCACTTTCAGTTTGTCAACTGAATTGCTTGAGGACAAGCAAAGGTTTAAGCTTGGGGGAGTTGATACGTCTCCAACGTATCTACTTTTCCAAACGCTTTTGCCCTTGTTTTGGACTCTAACTTGCATGATTTGAATGAAACTAACCCGGACTAACGGTATTTTCAACAGAACTGCCGTGGTGTTATTTTTGTGCAGAAACAAAAGTTCTCGGAATGACTTCAAAATCCTCGAAGATAAGTTTCAGAAAATATAAAAAATACTAGCAAAAGATGAAGGCCAGGGGGCCACACCCTGTCCACGAGGGTGGGGGGCGCCCCCTCCCCCCCTATAGGGCGCGCCCCCCTGTCTCATGGGCCCCCTGCTGCTCCACCGACCTCAACTCCAACTCCATATATTCCGTTTCGCAAAGAAAAAAAATCAGAGAGAAAGTTTCATCATGTTTTACAATACGGAGCCGCCGCCAAGCCCTAAAACCTCTTGGGAGGGCTGATTTGGAGTCCGTTCGGGGCTCTAGAGAGGGGGATTCATCGCCATCGTCATCATCAACCATCCTCCATCACCAATTTCATGATGCTCACCGCCGTGCGTGAGTAATTCCATCATAGGCTTGCTAGACGGTGATGGGTTGGATGAGATTTACCATGTAATCGAGTTAGTTTTGTTAGGGTTTGATCCCTAGTATCCACTATGTTCTGAGATTGATGTTGCTATGACTTTGCTATGCTTAGTGCTTGTCACTAGGGCCTGAGTGCCATGATTTCAGATCTGAACCTATTATGTTTTCATGAATATATGTGAGTTCTTGATCCTATCTTGCAAGTCTATAGTCACCTATTATGGGTTATGATCCCACAACCCCGAAGTGACAATAATTGGGATACTTCTCGGTGATGACCATAGTTTGAGGAGTTCATGTATTCACCAAGTGCTAATGCTTTGGTTTGGTTCTATATTAAAAGGAGGCCTTAATATCCCTTAGTTTCCATTAGGACCCCGCTGCCACGGGAGGGTAGGACAAAAGATGTCATGCGAGTTCTTTTCCATAAGCACGTATGACTATATTCGGAATACATGCCTACATTACATTGATGAATTGGAGCTAGTTCTGTGTCACCCTATGTTATAGCTATTACATGAGGAATCGCATCCGACATAATTATCCATCACTGATCCAATGCCTACGAGTTTTTCATATATTGTGCTTCGCTTATTTACTTTTCCGTTGCTACTATTACAATCACTATAATACTGCTATCATTACTATCTTTACCTTTACCACTGTTACCATTACTATCATACTACTTTGCTACTAAATATCTTGTTGCAGATACTAAGTTATCCAGGTGTGGTTGAATTGACAACTCATTTGCTAATACTTAAGAATATTCTTTGGCTCCCCTTGTGTCGAATCAATAAATTTGGGTTGAATACTCTACCCTCAAAAGCTGTTGCGATCCCCTACACTTGTGGGTTATCATTAGGATATCATTAAAGGTGATCTTTTGCAAATGTTCCATGATTTGTTTAATGGCCAGCTACAACTGTTCCACATTAACTATGGAACTATTACGTTGTTGCCAAAGAAGGAGGAGGCAGTTCACATTGAGCAGTTAAGACCAACTTGTCTGCTTAATGTGAGCTTTAAGTTATTTACAAAAGTTGAAATTAATCGACTCACACATATTGCACATACTATGGTGCAGCCGACTCATACGGCTTTCATGAGGAAATTACATATCCTGGAGGGTGTGGTCGTTCTTCATGAAACCTTGCACGAAATTCACTTGAAGAAACTAGATGGAGTTGTCTTCAAAGTGGACTTCAAGAAGGCGTACGATAAAGTTAAATGGCCATTTTTGCAACAGACCTTGCATATGAAGGGTTTTTATGCGGCCTGAAGGAAGCAGGTAGAATCTTTTGCACAATGAGCAGCGTTGGGTTAAAGGTTAATGATGACATAGGTCATTCTTCCACACAAAGAAGGGATTGAGATAGGGGGATTCGATGTTTTCTATCCTATTTAATACCGTGACCGATATACTTGTGCTTCTCATTGGTCGAGCAAGAGAGGATGGTCGGGTGGGTGGGCTTACCCCTCATCTTGTGGATGGTGGGGTTTCCATTCTACAGTACGCCACACTATTATTTTCATGGAACGTGATTTGACAAAGGCTAGGAATATGAAATTGGTTTTGTGTCTCTTCGAACAACTGTCTGGTTTGAAAATTAATTTCAACAAGAGTGAACTATTTTGTTTTGGGTGCGCTAAGGAAGATTAGGAGAACTGTAGACAATTTCTGTGAGTTGGGGTTTCTCCCATTTAGGTATTTGGGAATACCAATCATCAACGTAAACTAACCAACAAAGAAAGGAAGTTCATAGGGGATTGATTTGAGAAGAAACTAAGCTGCTGGAAGGGCAAGCTTATGTCTTATGGGAGTCGAGTAATTCTGATAAACTTCATGCTTACAAGTAATGTCGATGTTCGTATTGTCCTTCTTTGAAGTACCTATGGGGGTACGAAAAAGTTTGGACTTCTATCGATCACGTTTTTTCTGACAAAGCAAATCAAAATACAAGTTGGCAAAGTGGGATATAATTTGTAGGTTGAAGGACCAAGGGGGGTTAGGGATCGAAAACCTTGAGGTAAAGAACAGGTTCCTACTTATTAAATGGTTATATAGACTATAGAGGACGAGGGTGTGCGGATACAATTATTGCATAACAAGTATTTGCACTCCAAGACCCTTGCACAAGTTACTACGTAGTTGGACGATGCGCCTTTTTGGAATAGGTTGATGCGGACAAAGGTTGTCTTTTTTAATAGGAACAAATTCATTATTGGGGACGGTAATAAAACTAGGTTTTGGAAAGATACATGGTTAGGGAAAACGCCCCTGGCCATACAATATCCAACCCTTTACAATACTGTACAGTGTAAGGAGGCATTCATAAGTACAATTCTAGGATCGGTTCCCTTAAACATTTAGTTCAGAAGATCCCTCATGGGGAAGCGATGGGATAAATGGCTACATCTCATGCGCAGGTTGATGGATGCTAGCCTTTCTGATGAGCCAGATACACTACAACGGAAACTTTCTATGTCAGGGGTATTCTCAGTGAAGTCTATGTGTATATATTTCATAAATACTAGTCCAATCCCAAAGTCGCTTCACATTTGGAAAATCAAGGTGCCTTTAAAGACAAAAGTTTTTATGTGGTTTGTTCGCAAGGAAGTGATCTTGACTAAGGATAACTTGGCAAAACGTAGTTGGGAGGATAGTAAACGGTGTTGTGTGATTGAGATGAATCATCCAACATGCATGTGGGCCTTCGTGACAGTCCTCCTAATACCTTAGCCACTTTATTTGGGACTTGCCTAAACGGGGTAGAGCCTAAATTAGCTGCGCATATTTGAGTAGGAGTGTACGCATTACTTTGGGCCATATGGAACTGTCAGATGACGTGATTTTTAACAGACAAAACATTTTTTTGCAGGTCATCTATAGAGCAACTAGATGGATTTGTACGTGGTCATTACTCAGTCGTGCGGAAGTCAAGGATCATATGGCTTATGGGTGCAACCGTTAAGATACGGTAGCACGGGATACTTACAACCGGTTTGAATGGTGGTCTAACAATAGAATATATGTATAATCATCTAGTCCTATTTTTGCCGGATGTGGCTTTGTTCGTCTCTTTTTAACTCATTTTTAGTTCTTGTATCATACTACATACTTGGTGGCTACTTTGATTAATAATATGGCTGCATGCATCATTTTGATGTAGAGGTCGGGGGAAATCCTCCTTTTTTAAAAAAAATATTTTCTTTATAAGTAAATTTCAACAAATAACCTATATAGTCCGTGTTGCATAGGTTATATGTTGAATTTGAATGGACCTTTATTCCTTGTGATATTGGCAAAATTGACTAGCCATTTTCTTTTAGCGAAGGAAGCAGTAGGCAACTTCCTAAGTTGAGCACTTTAGAGACACACAAAAAGTATTTAACTTCCAAAGCTGGGTATGAACAACACAAGCAATGTTATGACGTGTTTGGAATTTCATTGTAGTGTTTGTGGTTGAAGCAGTGTAAACTGGCAGTGAAACAACTATTGAGGCATCGTTGTACCCTTTTTGTGGAGTTTGATTTCGGTTTTGTGCTCTGGTTCATTGATTCTCCACTCCATGACAATGTAAATTACATTTAAATCTGATCATTTTAATTCTATTATATGTTACTACTGCTTTAGTTTTCTCAATTATATTTATATTATCTGCTCAAGATGAGCATAATCAGAACTGGTGCTTCTGATGCATCCATGTTTTTATGGAAATTCCTATGAGTGTTATTCTATCATACGATAAAAATGGGGATGTTGCAAACATATATTCATCTCAACATTCATGTTTTGTGTCTATTTTTATCCAATTACCTCACACTGAAGGCCAAAATGGATAGGCGTGGCAACGCGCGCCATCAATGATCTAGTCTATTCATTAATTTGTGGCAATATCTAACTAAGACTATGGAAAGCCATAATACATATTGTTTTCATCAACTATTGGAGCTAAACTTCCTTTATTAGAGCCCGAATGGTCGCATTGTTTGATTTTGACAAAAAATGCATACTGGTCAACATTATTACTTTCTATGATGATCCACAAGTATAAAAGTCATTCGCGTAGGTCAAAAGACAGTCACCGATGAGAATGGTGAGAAAACAAAACCATGTGAGAGGCGGTAATGAACCATTACATGATAGCATTTCACCAAAAAACGCATGTGACGTCCCCTATACGTGACGTAGAAAACATGTGTGATGAGGTTTTATCCATGACCACCTCTATACTAGCAAAATTAATAATTGACCAAAGAGTAGTTTTTCTCCATAAAAAGATTTTTTTGTAGTTGACTTATAAGCCCCATTGCGTTGAGAATCTACAATCAATAAAAACTGACACCATATCTCTAGATATCTATACAACAAGGTGCACATAGTCCTAGCAAATCCGATATATAACAGAATAGGTAATTTCCACAAACTTACTCTTCTCAACGTGCAAGCATGTCATTTGAACAAGCAACCATGGATGGAGAAGAGACCCACCTCAACATGCAACTATATGATGGAAAAGGTTTTCCATTCCATATGATACTTATATTAATTTCATATTTTAGCTGTTGTGGGAATAATTAATTATAGAAAGGTGTCTAAGTTAGTCCTACATGGCGTGGCAACGAAATCCAAGGCGGGCAACAAAAGTATAAGCAAATTTCATAGTCAACAAGTCAAAGGAGAGTGTGAAATAAAATAAAGGCAAAGTCAACCACGTGGGCAAGAAGCAAAAAGGCTCAAACCTAGAAGGGTCCCATGTATACAAGGCCCGTTCATGGAAGTATAAGATCTAGTGACTCACATTTCCATTTCCATATTATTAATCTAAATATTCATGTTTCATACAACCAAATCGAATTGTGTATTATAGTGCAACCAATACTCGCAGCAACACGCAGGGTATCATCTAACTACAACTCGTCGCGTACAAATTTGAACGGCGAAATACACACCCAACCAACAATAACAATGACAGAAGAGCAGTCCATCATGTTTCATACATTCGTCACCGCGGCAGTTCGATTGGCACCACACGTTGCACTCGTCGTTCTGCTCTGGCAGCTTGCAGCCAATGTTCTTCAAACCATTGCCCCAGTTGTGGTGGTTTGCACAATAATGTAGTTCCTTCGGCGAGCTCGAACAACATTAATCAAGCACACCATCTAGAGTTTTTTAGTCACTAGTCACAAATTAAAGTTCATTTACATTACATAAAACAGGGGCATGTAATGCAACACAACCTTGGCAAAAACAATTGGTAAAACTTACTCGCAGAGGCGACCAACGAATGTAGGATAACAAGGGCCAATAGTGCAGTGAGACGAGTCATGATCGGAATAGGATTTGTGGCTCTCAAGTGCCACACACCCCTATCTGAATATAGGGCTAAAACTATTTCTGGAAATTTCAAAAAAATCTGAAATTTTAGGATATCAAACATGGGTGTCCATTGTACATCTGTGTTCAATTTCGTGGGGATTGGATGCCTGTAGTAATGTCAATAAAAAGACAAAAAAATGTATGTATAGGGGAAAATGGACGTATCGTATGTCTGACCATAATTCCTATGCCGCGGATACCACGAGCACCCTTTCCTCGCAAAAATAAACACGAGTGTACAATTGGCACCCAATTTTGATATCCCAAAATTTTAGATTTTTTGAAATTTCCTACTATTTTTTAGGGATTTTTATTTCCATGTCCCTCGTTCCTTAGTTGCGCTTAGTTTTCCCTGCCCATCTAACTTTGCTCGCTTTTTCCCTCCTTTGCGCGCCCGCGCCTCAGAAAAGGCCAGACGGTGCCTTGCCGACTGGTCAAAGCCTTTAACCATTACTTCGCTGGTGCTGACGTGTGGGGCCTACATGTAAGGCCGCATGCATTCGGCTAGGCACGGCTGCCGCATGCATTCGCGTGGGACCAATATGTAAGGCCACATGCATTCGGTTCGGCGTGAAGGTCGCATGCATTCGCGTGGGACTGACATGTGAGGCCGCAAGCATTCGCGTCGGCATGAAAACAATTATAGAAAAAAGAAAAAAGGATCAAAATCCCAAATTGCAATCCTTTAGCATGGAGGCCTCTTATGTGCAATGAATTGTGGGAAAATGATAAAGTGACAATACCACAAATGAAAAGGTTAATTTTCCATTTTTAGTGTCATACATGACTTTTTCATAAAGCAAATGCTATAAATAATATTGTAAATAGTGCCCTCATAATTTTCACCTGAAGTATACCACACAGGATTCCATCTGCCAATTTTTAATGAATTTTTGAGTGATATTGCCATTTTTCATATATTTATTGAATTTCACGCAATTTACATCAAGTAATTCAAAGTTGAACTACAAGTGTGCTCTAGTTTGGTCCAATAAATTCTGGAAAATCATTTTCATCTTCCACATTACGAATGTAGGCAGTACCAATAAATAAAGCTATAATTCCCAACCATTTTATATGATTTGTCATCCATGCAATTTTGACAACACGTTGAAATAAATTATAAGAAAAGGAAAAAGTCTCAAAAATTGAAATCCTTTTGCATGGAGGCCTCTCATGTCCAATGGCTTGTGGGGAAAACGATAAATGACAATACCACAAATAAAAAGTTAATTTTCTATTTTTTCTAGTGCCATACATGACTTTTTTGTGAAGCAAGTTCCATAAATAATATTGTAAATAGTGCCCTTACAATTTTCACCTAAAGAATTCCACATGGGATTCCATCTGCCATTTTTTCATGAATTTCTGAGCGATATTGCTATTTTTCATAGATTTATTGAATTTCAGGCAATTTATATGAAGTAAATCAAAGTTGAACAGCACGTGCGCTCTAGTTTGGTCCAATAAATTTTGGAAAATCATTTTCACCTTCCACATTACGAATGTAGGCAGTACGCACAAAGAAAACTATAATTCTCAACCATTTTATATGATTTGTCATCCATGCAATTTTGACAACACATTGAAATAAATTATAGAAAAAGGAAACAAAGGCACAAAAATTGAAATTCTTTAGCATGGAGGCCTCTCATGTGCAATGGCTTGTGGAAAAAATGATAAACTGACAATACCACAAACTTCAAAAAAAATTCACAAAATCGGCCTATCTCATATGAAGATCGATGACTTCCAATTAAGATGACCTTACCCATGAGCATGTTCATGGCATAGTGATTATAACATGACAAATTTTGGTACTAACAAGGGTGTTGTCATTGTGAGGAATCATTCCACAAAAAGATTGAAGATTTGGTTAATAAAAAGTTAATTTTCCATTTTCCTACAGCCATACATGACTTTTTTCTGAAGCAAGTGCCATAAATAATATTGTAAATAGTGCCTTTACAATTTTCACTTCAAGTATACCACATGGGATTCCATATGCCAATTTTTCATGAAATTTGCGAGTGATATTGCCATTTTTCTTAGATTTATCGAATTTCGAGAGATTTACATCAAGTAATTCAACGTTGAACTGCAAGTGTTCTATAGTTTGGTCCAGTAAATTCTGAAAAAATATTTTCACCTTCCAAATTATGAATGTAGGCAGTACCCACAAAGAAAACTAAATTCCAAACCATTTTGTATGATTTGTCATCCATGCAATTTTGATAACACATTGAAATAAATTATAGAAAAAGGAAAAAAGGCTCAAAAATTGAAATCATTTTGCATGGAGGCCTCTCATGTGCAATGGCTTGTGGGAAAACTGATAAACCACAAACTTGAAAAAAAACTTCACAAAACTAACCTATCTCGTATGAAGATCAATGACTTTCAATTAAGATGTCTATACCCATGATCATCTTCATTGCATAGTAGATGATAACATGACCATTTTTTATACTAACAAGGCTGTTATTATTCTGAGCAATATTTTCACATAAAGATTGAAGATTTGGTTAATAAAAAAATATTTCCATTTGCTAGTGGCATACATGTTTTTTTGTGAAGCATGCATAAATAATATTGTAAATAGTGCCCTTATAATTTTCACAAGAAAATACCACTTGGGATTCCATCTGCCAATTTTTCATGAATTTCTGACCGATATTGCCATTTTTCATAGATTTATTGAATTTCAAGCGATTTATATCAAGTAATTCAAATTTGAACAACAAGTGCGCTCTAATTTGGTCCAATAAATTTTGGAAAATCATTTTCACCTTCCACATTACGAATGTAGGCAGTATGCACAAAGAAAACTATAATTCTCAACCATTTTATATGATTTGTCATCCATGCGATTTTGACAACACATTGAAATAAGTTATAGAGAAAGGGGGAAAAAGCTCAAAAATATAAATCCTATTGCATGGAGGCCTCTCATGTGCAATGGCTTGTGGAAAAATTTATAAACTAACAATACCACAAACTTGAAAAAAAACTTCACAAAACTGACCTATCTCATATGAAGATCGATGACTTTCAATTAAGATGACCATACCCATGAGCATCTTCATTGCATAGTAGATGATAACATGACAATTTTTTGTACTAACAAGGGTGTTATCATTGTGAGGAATCATTCTGTAAAAATATTGAAGATTTTTTTAATAAAAAGTTAATTTTCCATTTTTCTAGTGCCATACATGACTTTTTTGTGAAGCAAGTGCCATAAATAATATTGTAAATAGTGCCCTTACAATTTTCACTTGAAGTATACCACATGGGATTCCATATGCCAATTTTTCATGAAATTTCCGAGTGATATTACCATTTTTCATAGATTAATTGTATTTCGGGCGATTTACATCAAGTAATTCAACGTTGCGCTGCAAGTGTGCTCTACTTTGGTCCAATAAATTCTGAAAAAACATTTTTCACCTTGCACATTACGAATATAGGCAGTACCCACAAATAAAACTATAATTCCCAACCATTTTATATGATTTGTCATCCATACAGTTTTGACAACACATTGAAATAAATTATAGAAAAAAGAAAAAAACTCAAAATTGAAATCCTTTTGCATAGAGGCCTCTCATGTGCAATGGCTTGTGGGAAAATGAGAAAATGACAATACCATAGACTTCAAAAAAAAAACTTCAATACATAAACAAACAAACAAACTTTAGTAGATAAGGTAGCATACACATCTCAGATCAACATACTAAAAGTAGATAAGGTAGCATACACATCTCACATGAATATAGAAAACTTCAGTAGAGAGTGACAAATAAACAAAAGTACATCACAACTCCAATTACATAACTATGAGCTTCCACTCATCCTCCAGCTTTGCGTTGAACATGACAAGCCCTAAAACATCGTCGTCTTCGCTCATACGCTTCATGGCATACGAATGACTATCCTCCTTTGCATATTTATCCTGGTGCTCCTCCTCATCGGCGGCCGGAGCAGGCTTTGACAACCAATCCTCGTCCTCCTCCCTGTTTGCTCGTCTCTGAGCCCAGGCATTTCGATGGTCCTCATAAACTCCTCCACATTATCAAGCATAATTATGTGTAGAGACATACCAAGAGGAGGCTGGACGTATCTCACCAACAGAATAGCTGCAAGCTCAAGTTTGACCTTTAGATCCGGTGGGTCGCGGCGAGACCCGTATGAATACCAGCGAGCTCGCTGACGAGGATCCGACGACTCCATTGCCTCATGCATCGCCTAGACAAAAAACCCCTTACAAGTTACCCCATTAACAGGATCTGGAATCATCCGCCGGATCTCAACGGGTGTTGCATCTCTCAACAATTGCAACGCATGTGTAACATCCCAAATTTTCAATTTGGAATGTTATACATAGATCATCATTGCATATCATATTTTATTGCATTTTGCCTTGATCCTAGAAATTTCACGCAACTCAAGGACCCACGGAGAGAGTTGGGAATTTCGTTATTTTCATATTTCAGATTTCTCAAATTTTGAAAATAGGATCATTTGATTTTATTTATTTTATCTTCCATTATTTCTATAATAAAATATGAGAGAGGGAATAAAATGACTTTCCCAAAATAAAGAAATATTGAGGATTTAATAAAAAAACAAAAAGATTCTATTTTGAAGTTTATTGCTATTTTATTTGAATTAGGAAAAAATGCGCGTTTTTCAAAATTGCATTTAGGCCCCAAATAAATGTGCATCTAAATCGGCTTGATTTTAGAAGTCGGGGAAAATTTATTTCAGGATTTTTGGAGTCCGTTTAGTATTTCTTTTATTTGTTTTTCTGCGCGTAATGTTTAAATTTTCTGCGCAGAAAATTTATTTCGGCAGTTTTCCTCGAGAAAACCGTTCGGTTTTTCGCCGGTTTTTCGTTCGGTTTTTTTAAAAAAACCTAGATCTATTTTTTCGGTTTAGTTTATTTAGCAGACGTTCGTCCGTACGTTCGTTTTAACGGACGGTTTTTGTCGTTTAGCCGCAGACAGCGAACGTTCGTTCGTTAGCCTGTTCGTCGGTTTTTCTTTTTCTTGGATTTTCTGCCATTATTTCTGATCGCGATTTCCGATCTGTTTTTCATTTTAGTTTATCTTTTCGCTCGTTTATCGAAATCAGGCGATTCAAGTGCCTAGAGTTTCGTCTCGAAACCCTCTTTCCGTTTAACCAACTCAAACAAGTTTTTGCCACTGTAAATTTTGACTTAGGTCTAGATTAGTAAACGAAGTTTGTTTCTTTCTCCGTTTGACTTTCGTTGCTTCGTTTGATTTGATTCTTTTTGCGAACCGGAGTTCTTAAGTTGAACTTTCTGGTTAGATCTATTATTTGAGTTTTACCCATGCATTATATGAGTGCTTATTGTATGCTTGTTTGTTTGCGATAGAGTACCTGGAGTGCGCCGCTTGGTACTTCGAATCTCTAGGTTTCACGGATCATCAGCAAGGCAAGTAAAACTTTGATCATACCTCCTTACTACCCAGTTTTATTGCATTAGATCAATCCTCAAACAATTGCATGATTAGGATCTGATTAATATGTGGGTTTTGGGAAGTAGATGAGGTAGTACCTATCACCTGTTTTATTATTAAACCCTTGGGAGTTACTTCTACGTTTGCTTATTGCCATGCTATGCTAGTAGATGTGGATTGGGTGAGTGTTTCCATGACAGATGTGAGATTGTTAATTAATGGTTTATTTTAAGGTGGCAACTTTAATACACATCTGGGTGGATTGAGGCACCTGGAGAATCCAGTGTTGCCTGTATTTTTGGAAATCCTGGGGTTCCGTGTGATGTTTCCTATGGACCTCCACCCATACTTAAAGGGATCATAAGATTATTCATGCTAGAAACTTCCGTGTGCAGCCACATGCTATTATGGGCTCTAGCATAGTTGATTAAGTTGTGCAAACTCTTACAGTGGTAGACTAGCAGATGTAGGGGAAAGTAGGTGTACAGGTCTACCCAATCGTATGGTGCTAGCTCTTCTGAAAGACTATGTCTCGGTCATCCGTTTCTCAAACACCATGTAAAAGGACCACGATGTCGCCTAGAGGGGGGTGAATAGGCGTTTTAAAAACTTCTACGGATTTGGCTTAATCCTAATGCGGAAATAAACTAAGAGGATACTTTTCAAGCACAAATCCTAAATACACTAGGCTCAACTAAGTGCACCAACAACTTATTATAAATAAGATGAGCACAACAAGGATACTAACAAGAACAAGTAAGTTACACAAACTTACTTGAGAATATGACAAGATATGAAAGTGTATGACACAAGTTAGCAATTCACACTAAACACAAGATATATCAATAGTAGCAAGTATGAATTGCGGGATATAAAGTGTAGGCCTAAATAACCTCTTCAAGGAAATAGCCAACACAATATAATGAGGACAACAATATATAGTGAATGCAAGGTCAAGAGACCAAAGTAAACCACAAGTAGTGGCTAGGGTTAGAGATAACCGAAGACACGGAGACGAGGATGTATCCCGATGTTCACTTCCTTGGAGGGAAGCTAGTCACCGTTAGAGAGGTGGATGTTACCACAAAGGCACACCAACGCCATGAAGGCTCACCCTATTCTCCCTTTGAGACAACACCATGAAGGCGTTTCTCAACCACTAGTAGTAGACCTTGAGGCGGCCTCCAAACCTTCACAAACTTTCCGGAGGCAAATCACAAGTTGATTCCTCACTAGAGCACTCCTACCGCCTAGGAGTCTCCAACACCAAGAGTAACAAGATCAAGGCAGAAATGCTCAAGACTTACTCAAATCACGAATTCCTTTGGTCACAAGAGGGAGAGGGAGTGGATCTATCACTTGATTGGAAAATCTCTCAAGAACTCTAATGAATCTCTCTAGGATCTAAGATTTGCTGTAGGAGAAGTGAGAGGGAGCCTTTCTGTGTTCTAGGGTTCATATGAATGTGTTGTTCAACCTTCTCCCGGGGTGGAAGAAGGTTATATATAGTAGTAGTGCAAATATGGCCGTTGGAGTGTAAGTGGTTGTGTCAGGCCGGACATCCAGGCCTGGGGCCGCACATCCGGGCGCTATGAAGTGTGCACACACGTACGCAGAAAAACAGGTTACAGGGCCCGGACATCTGGCCAAACTTGGGGCCCCGGACATCCGGCCAAGGGCCGGACCCGGCGTATACAAACAGCATTTCGGTAAGGTTTCTGGAAATCTACGGCCGGACATCCGGGCCAGGGGCCGAACATCCGGTGATTTCACACAAATCAGATGCCCTCTGGATAGCAGTGGCCGGACATCCGGGGAAAAGCCCGGACATCCGGCCAAAACAAAAACTACAGCCGCCCCAAAAGTAAAACATGCATAACTTTCACATCCGGACTCTGATTTCGATGATCTTGGGCTCATTTTGAAGCTATGGAAAAGCTCCAGGTCCTCACATAGACAACCACCCAAGATAAACCAAAATGGAGGGTGCAAAGTATGGAAAGGTAAGATCATATACTTTGGGGAACCTATTTGGCTATGGATTTTCTTTGGTAGATGTGTAGGCATTTTGTATTTGCATTTGATTGGAGTGAAATATGCCTATGTTGGAATATGATGTGAGAAGAATAGAAATAGATGATGTTGACTTGAGCAAATCCATCACTAACCCCTTTGATCCCCTCTTAATAGTGCGGGATCCCTATAACTCAAGAATCATAAAAGAACTATACTAGATAGCTTCCGGAAACTCATTCTTGAGCATATATCCTTTTCGATGGTCATCGATCCTCGCTTCTAAAGCCAAAGGAACTAATACCTTTGACTATAGCCTTTCACTTGAGCTTTATATTGATGTTTCTTCATGGCTCAAGTTGAAGGCAAGACATTGGAGAAGTCTTCAAGTAGCTTCCCCATACACAATGTGGGAAGCTTTGCTTTGCATTCATCTTCACTTGTACATCATCATTAATTACTTGATGACATCCTTTGATGAGCACCAAGCTCATAAGAATTACCTAACCCACATAACATAGACAACACATAGTATGGGTTAATACACAAAGCGCAATTGATAAATTCTTACCATGCCACAATATCTCATGTGGCACATGATATGTGCTTGTGTGTTGTCCATATTAGAGGTCAATCTTTGATCTTCATCTTGGTCAACATTTATCTTTGCTCCATGATTAATATTGATGTCTTTAAGGCCCTATTGATATCTTCACTATGCTTCATTTCTTCAAGACATAATAACCAATATCTTAATTCATCATGACCATATCAATTTTCTCCTTGAATATCATATTGGACCTCATTTGCTCGTTCTCATGCTCCAACATAGTATCTTGAGAGGCACAATGAATTCTTCACTTGAATTACTTGCTTCATGACATACTAATCCATGACTCAACATATGAGCTCATAATGATCCTATCTTCAAGCATATGTAGAATTCTTCTCTTTAATCATTCTCTCAAGATCTTGATCCATCATGGTTCAACCCATAAGCCTTGATGCATGCACAACAATATGTACATGTCATTCATTTGAAATCCATTCTATCTCCTTCTTGCATCACCATGGAATAAACATACTTCAGTTCATCCAATATTCTTCATGCATTGGAAATGGAACTTTCCTTCAAATGTATAACTTAATGCAAACATTAGTCCATTAGGATTATCATTAATTACCAAAACCACACATGGGTACTACATGTACTTTCACCATGTAGTGCGAGAAAACCAACGGAGGAGATTGGGTCTTGTGGGGAAAAGTGCACAAACCTCTGCAGAGTGTATAAACTAATCATGGTTAGCCGTGTCCCCGGTTATGGACGTTTTGAGTATCTAGTACTTGAATTATCAAGTGAATTCTCATCATGTTACTTTAAATTACTATTGTGGGGTTTAAATGATGATACTTAATAGGGATTGAGAATGTTGTCAACCATTCTCAATGACTAACAACCACCATGATAGTTAAATAAGATTTATTCCTTTGCAGTAGGGAAAATTTGGCTTTATGCAAAACTGTAACCATAGAGCTTTCCACCAGCCATATATGCATGTAGTATAGCATATTTTTGTTCATTACTCTCTATGTGTTACATTGCCAGCATATTCCTTGTGTTGACCCATTTTCGGGCTGCAACGTTCATGTTGCAGACTTTTCAGGCGACGAGTAAGATGCCTTAGGATCATGGTCCTATACTCAGTGATACTGTTGGAGTTGATGGACTCACTTATCTTTCAAGCCTTTCGCTGTTATCATTATTAGATGGCCTTAATCCATATTTATTGTAATAAGTTCTCTTTTGAGACATTCGATGTAATAAGTGTATGATTGCCACTCTGTTATAAATCCTTCAAGTATTGTGCGTGTTAGCATTACTGATCCAGGGATGACACTGATGCACAGAGATCAGACTATTTGAGGTCTGGTCGCTACAAGATGGTATCAGAGCACACGCTGACTGTAGGACACGACCATTAAGCAAAAGCCCTATATCACTACTCACTCTTCTCATTTCTGACTCCTCATCTTTTCTACTCTCTTTTAGGATGGTGGATGCAAGGAACAAGTTCACGCAACCGGATGAAGATACACCCTTTGGACAACACCTGAAGGAAGTCACCAAGTACCTGAACATCGTAGTGCCAAGCTTCACTGGGACCTACAATGCCACTTTACCTGAAGAGGAGCGCTAGACGATTCAAGTTCTCAAGTTCTAGGAAGGATGTTCATGCCCGTCACTGAGCCCATAGAGTTTTCCTTCGATGCACCAACCTGGAGTCTAGGAAAGAGCATGGCAGCCCACATCACAATGGGACGTATTGGAGAAGTTTCCCACAAGGAGCTTAAGGATACTATCTACCAAATTTGTGGGCGACGAGATGAGCAATGGGAGATGATCAGTACCAGGAAGGACAGATCAGTTGCTGCCTTCATTCAAGAGTTAAACCAGCACATTCGACGCCAGGAGAACCAGATGTGCGCAGGCATGATAGATCTGAAGAAGGACAGAACCAAGATCACGGAACTGGAGGAAGAACTCAAGTATACACGCGATGGATATGAGGAGGAAATAGCAACACTAGTGGAGAAGAGCGATGATCTGAAGAAGAAGCTAAAGGTATTCATGGGATTCCCCACAACTGGAGGAGAAGACGAAGATTGCACCTATCCAGAGAACTACATCATCATCGACGACACCGACTCGGATCCAGACGATAGCGATGATGACTATGTTAATGAAGCTGGAGCAGATATCATGGAGTCTTCATTGGAGCAGTTTTTCTAGTCGACCACCATAACAGTAGTAGTATTCCCCCATGTATCTAGTATAGTCTGAGCATTTTGTAATGATAGTTAGACCGATGTATGCCCTTGTTTGAATTGAATGAAGTGTTTTGATTGCAAGTTTGTCTCATGTGCATATGGGTAGTGTTTTCCCTCTAGACCTCATTCCTATTCTATATTCTCATCTTTTCTAAACCCTCAGATGCCTCCGAGACGTGACAATGGATTTGCTTTCCCACCGGAGCTCACTCAGTTGATCCAGCAGTAGAATGCCTTCATGCAGTTGCTAGTCTAGAATTAGAATTAGGGGAACAACAACAACAACAACAACAACCCACCACCACCTGTTGATCAGTTAACCTGTTTTCTTAGGCTGAATCCACCGGTGTTCTTCAGTAGCACCGAGCCGATTGTTGGAGATGATTGGCTCCGCAAGATAGGAAGGGAGTTGACCACTGCAGGATGCACGGATGCGGAAAAGGTGCGCTTTGCGGCACATCAGCTTGAAGGACCCGCAGCATCATGGTGGGAGAATTTCACAGCCACTTATCCTCTAGACATTGTCACATGGGACCAATTTCAGTAGGCTTTCCGTACTGCCCATGTTTCAGCAGGAGCTATGGCCATGAAGAAGCGTGAGTTTCGCCACTTGCGCCAAGGAGGACGGACAGTTGGCCAGTATGTGGATGACTCTAGTAAGTTAGCACGTTATGCCCCATAGGACGTTGCTATGGATGCAGCTAAGCAGGAGAAGTTTCTGGAAGGACTGAATGATGAGCTGAGCATGCAGTTGATGGTAGCAAGTTTCAACAAACTACCAGGAGTTGGTAGACCGTGCTCTTATGATTGAAGGGAAGCAGCAGCAGATTGAAAACCGCAAGAGGAAGTATGGACAGGGGAAGAACAATTCTGGAGCTCAGCAGAAGCCTCGTTTTACCCCGAACTCGGGAGGACATTTCTAGCATACCCATGGAGGAGGTAGTTCGCACAACCATAGTGGCCCCAAGAATGGTAATGGGAATGGAGGAAGCAACGGCCAGAACCGTACCAACCCACCAACACCAGCCAAGAGGGATCTGAACCGCATCACCTATTATAAATGTCAGAAGACTGGGCATTATGCCACTGAATGTCCTGAAGCAAAGAATGGTAATGGAAATGGAAGCTCTAGAAAGAAGCCTAACCCTTTCAACAGGGGACAGGTGAACCACATTAATGTGGAGGAGGTTGAAGCCCAGCCAGATGCAGTAGTAGGTAAGTTTTTGGTTAAGTCATTTACTGCAATCGTTCTTTTTGATACTGGTGCATCGCATTCATACATATCAAGGGGATTTGTGGATAAGTATAAATTGCCCACCAAAGTTCTTAGCACACCTATGTTAGTAAGCTCACCAGGAGCGGAGTATATGGCCAGTCGAGGTTGTTTTCAAGTGCCATTAAGTATAGGTAGGCATGTTTCCCCTCGGATTTAATCATTTTGGAATCTCAAGGTTTGGATGTAATTCTGGGCATGGATTGGCTATCGTTGTATGGAGGAAATATCGATTGCGCCAGTAAGTCAATTTTGCTTACCACCCCAGAAGGGAGAAGGATCAAGTATGTATCAAGACATGAGCCGAAGAGGATGCAAGTAAATTCCTTATCAGGAGTTGTGCAGGAGGAAGTACCAGTGGTGAAGGATTTCCCTGATGTATTTCCGGAAGAGTTGCCAGGCATGCCACTGGATAGAGACGTTGAGGTTTTTATTGAGCTTTTGCCAGGCACAGGGCCGATACCTAAGAGACCGTACCGGATGCCCCCTAAAGATTTGGAGGAAATTAAGCGGCAGATTAAGGAGTTACTGGATAAAGGATATATTCGCCCAAGTTCTTCGCCTTGGGGATCACCGGTACTTCTAGTGGAGAAGAAGGACGGATCATTGAGGATGGTTGTTGATTATCGAGGGTTAAATGCAGTAACAATCAAGAACAAGTACCCACTGCCGATGATCAATGATTTGTTTGACCGATTGCAAGGAGCTAAGGTATTTTCCAAGATCTATTTGCGATCAGGATACCATCAGCAAAGATTTGAGAGCAGGATATACCTAAGACGGCTTTTACCACCAGGTATGGGCTGTATGAGTACACCGTTATGTCATTTGGTCTGACTAACGCACCTGCCTATTTCATGAACATGATGAACAAGGTGTTTATGGAGTTTTTGGATAAGTTTGCCGTGGTGTTCATTGATGATATTTGGTCTACTCAAAAAACGAAGAGGAGCATAAGGAGCATTTGCGTTTGGTACTGGAGAAGCTCAGAGAACACCAGTTATACGCCAAGTTCAGCAAATGTGAATTTTGGTTGAAGAAAGTTGGATTCCTCGGACATGTTATATCCGGAGAAGGTATAGCAGTAGACCCCACCGAGGTTGTCACTGTAACAAACTGGGAAGCACCAACAACAGTGGGAGAGATCCGGAGTTTTCTTGGACTCGTAGGATACTACCGGAGATTTATTAAAAACTTTTCGAAGATTGCAAAACCCATGACGGAGTTGTTAAAGAAGGATACCAAGTTCATTTGGACTGAGTAATGTGAGGCCAGTTTCCAGGAGTTGAAGGAACCTTTGGTTACCTCGCCAGTATTGATTCTGCCAGATCAAAGCAAGGATTACGAGGTGTATTGCGACGCTTCACGTCGAGGACTAGGAGCCGTGCTTATGCAGGAGGGAAGAGTTGTTTCGTATGCTTCACGACAGCTTAAGACCCATGAGTTGAATTATGCTACCCATGATTTGGAGTTAGCAGCCGTAGTGCATGCACTGAAGACCTGGAGGCATTTTCTCATAGGAAACCATTGTGAGGTGTATACGGATCACAAGAGTTTGAAGTACATTTTCACACAAAAGGAGTTGAATCACAGGCAAAGGAGATGGTTGGAACTCATCAAAGATTATGATATGAGATTGTATTATCACCCGGGAAAGGCTAACGTAGTAGCCAACGCGTTGAACCGAAAGAGCCATGTCAACACCCTCATGAATGGAGAGTTACCGAAGGAGTTAGCCGAGGACCTTCATGAGCTATGTTTGGAGATAGTTCCGAGAGGCTATGTAGCAGCACTGGAGATTCAATCTACTTTGATGGATAATATCAGAGAAGCTCAGAAGACTGACAAAGAGATTGTTGATGTAGAGGAGAGGATGAGCCAAGGAAAAGCTAAGGGATTTCGTGAGGATGAGCACGATACCATATGGTTTGAAGATCGTGTTTATGTGCCTAATGACCCGGAGATCGGAAAGTTAATTCTGCAAGAGGCCCATGATTCACCGTATTCGATTCACCCAGGAAATACCAAGATGTATTTGGATTTGAAGGATACTTTCTGGTGGACCGGAATGAAGAGAGATATTGCAGAATATGTAGCAGTTTGTGATGTATGTCAGAGAGTAAAGGCAGGGCATCAGAAGCCAATAGGATTGTTACAGCCATTGCCAATACCCGAATGGAAATGGGATAAGCTAGGCATGGATTTCATTACGGGCTTTCCCAGGACTCGTTCAGGCTATGACTCGATTTGGGTTATAGTCGATCGTTTAACGAAGGTAGCTCATTTCATCCCAGTGAAGACCACTTACACCTATGCTAAGTTGGCAAACATATACATGACCAGGATCGTATGTCTGCATGGAGTTCCGAGGAGCATTGTATCAGATAGAGGAACCCAGTTTACCTCAAAGTTCTGGAATCAGTTGCACGAAACTTTGGGTACCAGGCTAGAGTTCAGTACAGCTTTTCACCCGCAGACAGATGGACGGACCGAAAGAGTCAATCATATTTTAGAGGATATGCTGAGAGCCCGTGCGCTAGATTATGGATCTAGTTGGGATGAAAATTTGTCATATGCAGAGTTTTCCTACAATAACAGTTATGAATCCACTTTGAAGATGGCCCCTTTCGAAGCCTTGTACGGAAGGAGGTGGAGAACCCCGTTGTCGTGGGATGAAGTTGGAGACCGCCGGTTGTTTGCGCCAGATTTGATTAAGGAGTCTGAACAGAAGGTGAAATTGATTCGCGATAGACTCAAGGTAGCCCAGTCCAGACAGAAGAGCTACGCTGATTCAAAACGCAAGGACACAGTTTACGAAGTCGGAGACAGAGTTTATCTTCGAGTATCTCCACTTTGAGGAGTTAAGCATTTTGGTGTTAAAGAGAAGTTAGCGCCACGTTTTGTGGGACCATACAAAGTTTTGGAGCGTATGGGAGAAGTTGCCTACAAGTTGGAATTGCCCGAAGGATTGTCAGCAGTTCATGATGTATTCCACGTGTCCCAGTTGAAGAAATGCCACGCAGAGATGGCTGATATACCGCTGAGAGATACAGTGCCGCTAGAAGCGATTTAGTTGGATAGTGATTTGACATATGAGGAAAAACCCGTAAAGATTCTTGAGTATGCCACCCGAGTCACCCGCAGCAAGGTTATCAAGTTTTGCAAAGTTTAGTGGAGCCACCACACCGAGAAGGAAGCCACCTGGAAGTGAGAGGAAGATCTGCTGAAGGACCACCCTCACCTATTTTCTAGCCAACCCGAATCTCGAGGGCGAGATTCATCTTAAGGGGGGTAGGTTTGTAACATCCCAAATTTTCAATTTGGAATGTTATACATAGATCATCATTGCACATCATATTTTATTGCATTTTGGCTTGATCCTAGAAATTTCACGCAACTCAAGGACCCACGGAGAGAGTTGGGAATTTCGTTATTTTCATATTTGAGTTTTCTCAAATTTTGAAAATAGGATCATTTGATTTTATTTATTTTATCTTCAATTATTTCTATAATAAAATATGAGAGAGGGAATAAAATGACTTTCCCAAAATAGAGAAATATTGAGGATTTAATAAAAAATCAAATAAGATTTTATTTTGGATTTTATTGCTATTTTATTTGAATTAGGAAAAAATGCACGTTTTTCAAAATTGCATTTAGGCCCCAAATAAATGTTCATCTAAACCGGCTTGATTTTAGAAGTCGGGAAAAATTTATTTCGGGATTTTTGGAGCCCGTTTAGTATTTATTTTATTTGTTTTTCTGCGCGTAATGTTTTAAAAAAACGAATACGACTTTGGGCCGTGTTCGGCCAGGACTCCGCCTGGCCGGGCCTTTATAATGCGCCGCCCGAGCCCACCCGAGCCACCAGCCCGCCCCGCGCCCAAACCCTAACCCTAAGCCGCCGCCGGCGCCGGATCCCGCGCCGCGCCGCCCCGCCGCCGACGCCGCCA